>NC_143582.1:35383434-35557968 GCF_048544385.1 Mastigoproctus giganteus | reverse complement strand
AGTCTGCCCAAGAAGGTATAAAAGCAGATAGCATTCTTGCATCCTGTGGAAAAGGCTTAGATTTGATTGTGATTGCCAGATTTAAGTGTTTTTTTATTATTATTATTTTTTAAACTTAGCAGTTAGATGGTCTCAGAAGCAAATTGCACAGTTATTTTCTCCTCTGAAACTTGGGTTTTTCATCCTCCAAAGCAAGCAAACTGATCAGGGAAGATATACAAATTTATAGACAAATTATAGTGATGTAGGTTACATGAAACAAGATACACTATATTGCAAAAAGTAACCAGCACCTGCATGTTCCAACGAACCTTTTATTGATACATAATTTTTTGGCCTCATTATATTCTCATCAGTAGATGCTGAACTAATTTTTTATAACAGGAAGGCAGTATTTTGGTCCATTTCTCTAGCATATTAGTCAGTTCAGCTGCTGACCTGAAGATGACATTCCAGTTCACCCTAAAGGTGTTTAATGGGATTAAGCCCAGGTTTCAGGCAACCTAATGAGTCCTTTGCACACCTGTATTCAGACCAAATCACTATAGCTTAGCTGTGTAGCATGACATGCATTATCATGCTGAAAAAGAAAAGGTCCCTCCCCATACTGCTTCCATTGTGTAGGAAAAAACAGAACTGTCTCCAGAATATCAATGTATGCATGGCATCTGTTGTTCCAGGAATGACAACTGTATGTAAATGTGGTTTTTTTTTTTTAAAGTAAATATGAAAAACAATTCCAGATGATGACAATATCTGCCAAACTTCATGCCTTTGATGAATGACACTCTGTGGAAATTCCAGTTTTCTGGGCGTCCACCAAATCCAGGTATCAAATTGAAAAACTGATTCATTACCTCCTCATAAGACAGCTTTTCATATTTTGGGGACCAATTACTTTTGGTTTGAAGTCTGTTCAAATGATTCATGGTTGTAGTAACACCATGACATTTCTATTTTGTGATTACATCAGCCACCTCTAGGGTGTTGAAAGTTTTTCTACAGTGGTGTGAAAAAATTGATTGCTAATTTTCTTACTTCCTTCTAGTGTGAATACAGTTGTTTTTATACCTATTCCTGACAAGTGGATGGCAGGTATGGTTCATTTTTCCTGAATCCCAGCAGTATCCAGATAGTTATGCTAATATAGTGTATATCTGAATGTGGATTGTTTATATTTTAACAATCCATTTGTGACCATATTTTAAAAAATAAAAATCAGAAGATATGTCTGCCAAAGTGGTGATGCAACATGTAAGACTGTGTAGTGTATGTGTGAATCGCTAACATGTGACTGCCACGCAAATTGCTTGTTTCTATGAATATAAGTGTACATTGTGCACCTTAAGAGATTTTGCTGTCAAAACAGGAAGCCGGTGCTTCAAAAGCTTCAATGAATTTTATACTGGTTTATTTTTAATGCTTTTGTCTTATTGATTTTAGTGTTTTAACTTTTACAATATTATTTATATTGAAATTATTTTATAATTTATTATTTATATTGAAAATATTTTATAATTTATTATTTATAAAATTATTTTGTAATTAACAGTATTATTTATTTTGAAGATATTTTTTTGTATCACTAGTATATACTTATATAGGCTGAGTTGGCTTTGCATTATCCCCTTTTGTAAGAATGACTTGTTTGTGATGCTGGTGAAGGCTCAATGTTGGAAACAGCTGATATGACTGTAATTTCAACACGTGGCAATTAGTTCTAGAGTATCTGTGAGGAAGAATGGGTTAGCATCAAGATATTTCCGATTTCAAACATGGGATGATTGTGGGGGCAAAAAACATGCTGGTGCCAGTATCTTGACAACAGCCAACAAGGTTAAGTGCACTCCCATTCTTTGGTGTTACAGGTCTATCGTGACTGCCTCAACAGTGGTTAATAACTAGTCAAAGATCACATGTGGGACAGCCATACGTGGTTGATGCCTGTGATGAATATATCTGTGTCTCATCTCATGACACAGTAAAGTGGCCCAACTAACCACCCAGTACAATGTAGAAATAGCAAGACCAATACCAACATGGACTATGCACTGGACATTAACTTATAGACTATAGCAGTCAAAGGCTGTCACTCTGGGTGCCCATGCTCACTGCAAGGCACAAGAAACTGCACCTTGCATGTATGCATTAGCACTGGACCACTGACACATGAAATCTGTCACCTAGTCTGATGAAACCCATTTCCAATTCTATTATGCTGGTTTTATGGTTTGGAGACTGTTTACATGGCATGCCCTAGGTCTTCTGATCACCATTAATCAATGGCTCAGTGGGAATACTCACCTTTCTATCATTGCTGATCAAGTACATCCCTTCATAATGATAGTATATCCAGACAACTCTGGCATCTATCAACAGGACAATGTACCATGCCGCAAGCCCTGGTAGGTTGCTAACTGGCTTCAAGAACAAGACAGTGCATTTGTTGTCCCTGCATGACTGCCCAACTCACCCGATCTCAACCAACTGAGCACATTTGGGACCGATTGGAAAAGGACATTCCAAGCTATGATCACCACTTGACAGTGTTCTGGCATTAATGGACACATTGTACAATGCATGGGTAGCACTACCACAGGATATCCTGCAACACCTTGTGGAGTCCATGCCAAGACATGCAAATCTGTCTCAGCATGTAATCGTACTGTAAACTGCTAATGAGCAGTTTCGTTAGTTGCTGTTTATGAAACTTTATTATGGAACATCATGTTTCCAACCCTTGAGGCCAACAAGCAGAATATAAATTCTAATGATTAAGATCAAATTATGTTACTGATGATTTTAATTTTATAAATTTAGCATATTCTCTTATCATATATTACTATTGGGTTGTTTCCTGTAAGATATTAATGAAACTACGTCATATAAGTGTTTTTTTGTTTTTTTTTTCCGGTAGTTTAATTCATACTTTTAGTATTTTAGAATGAATATTGGTCTGAAAACAGTACGAGACTGCTGTTCAATATATCACTTATGGCAGTATTATTATTCTTTATCTCCAGAATACTTTTTACTGTATTTTCTGGACTATAATACATAGAATTTATCTAACACTTCTTTTACAGTAAAATTTTACCTAAAGTTCTCCTGCATTTTATGGTCTGAAGGTACACTAAGTGTGAACAGGGATTTTTATAAATTTTATTTTATTAATTTTTTTAAATCTTCACCTGTGGCTAGAGAAAGTATAGCCATCCAGGTAGCCTTCTGAAGTCTAGCACTTTTAGCATATAACCAGTTCACATCACATGTAATGGAAGCAATAAAAAGGATGGTTGCTGATGGTTCAGACCATAACATTTAACATTTGTACTAATGAGTATGAAAATACAGTAATGACAAGTTTTCAGCTTTCCACAATGAGTAAAAACCTCATTCTACTCTAACATTTTGTTTAATAAGCATTTGCGAACTTGCATTTCAAATATATGCAGTAAAATATGGTACATAATAGTCTGATATATTTCATGGATGGGTTTTGTTGTGTATTTTATTACAATATATCTGACGAGTGACAATTCAGATTTGTGTTACAGATTGAATGCCAGGTATGAACCAAACACAAATAAAAATTTAGCAATATCTATTGCTGAAATTTGAAAATGAAAGGATTTTGCTGTTTCCTTGAATTGTATTCCATCTTCACTTTTTTCATGTCGGAATGAATATCACCATCAGATCCTGCCCCATATTTTAGAATCTGGTCTTCAAAAAGCATACCAAATCTAATATCACACAATTAGTTGTAATGATGTTTAGGATAATTATGGTCACATATGGCATTCCAAATGCACAACTAGGATTCTCAAAAATAGTAAGTGTTTAGCTATTTTGTTTTAAAATATATTCACTGCTTGTAAACAATACAGAGTAATACAATATAAACAAACATATACAATAAATATACAAGTAATACGACAAACAATACAATATATATTTAAAATGGAACTTTTATTTATTTACAGGTATTTACAGATACTAAAAATTATTTATACACACTTCCCAATTTATTTCTTATTTCAGTAATATCGTCTTTCAATTGTAGTATGCATTTTTGCATCTCCTTCATCATTTTAAATAACTCAGATGCATTGTGTGTTGAAGTCTTTTCCAGAGATTCAATTTCTTTTTGTACATTTTGTAAAACATGAATAAATTCACTTCCTGTGCATTCAGAAAAATTATGTTTAACTAGGTTCACTGCAAGTTTTTTTGTTGCTGCAGCATCATCTTTCATAGTTTTGATTTCATTATTCTGTTTTTCTATGAAATCATTGATATTTGTTTCCATCTCAGACAGTTTACATTCCAAAAAGCATTGACAGCCGTGTTTATTAATTCTTGTGCTTGGGTCACTTTCTGTATTTCTGAGACTTGGAGATAAACAATTTCCAATGGAAACTGTATCTTGCAACAGAAATTGTGAATCATTTTTTACTTCTAAAATCTGATCTTGATCCACATTAGTAGAGGAAACATCCTGATACAATTTATCTTTTTCATTGTGCCTCTGATTTGAAGCCAAGTGAAATAAAGTTTCACTAACCGAGGACACAGAATTTACCTTGAGATTTCCCTGCTGATCAGCACAGTGTTTCAATTTTTCTGAAAAGATCATGCTTGTAGAAGGCTTGTAGTTTGAGGATGAAGTAGTAATATGATTAGCAGTAACACAAAATGCTTTTCTAGGTAGATTCTTAGAAATATCACTGATATTTTCTCCACTTAGCTGTACAGAATCTTTCTCCTGAAAGCAAGGTGTCAAAACTGTCAAAACATCAGAGTTCTCATTTTCTTTGCTAATTAAACTATTATTGGAAGAATTACAAGATGATACTTCTGCTATAAGTGGATTCCTTTGACTTTCCTCAGGTATCCTTGATAAAAATCTAGAATTTGTATTTCCTGAATTATTTATTATTTGCTCACTAATATTTTGAAACTGAAGTTTATCATAAATCCTTACATTTTTTGGATCATTACTGTTTAAAATATATACAGGTGCTATTGGTTCAGTAGTAGCTGTTAACATAGAAATGGATTTCAGATGTGACAGAGGTATTGAGTATAAACTTGTAGCATAGTTTAACCAATTTCTTTCAGGTAGTGACATTTCAGGAAAGGTTTCTAAAGATTTTCCAAGTAATATCCATATTCTTCCATTACACATAGCAACTCCTTTTGGCTTCTTCTTCTCACCTAATGACTAATAGAAATTATACATTTTTTAAATTTGAAGACCTATGATAATTAATTCATTATTTACGTAATAGTGGCCAGAAGCTAAGTAACAAATCCAAATTAATAGTTAAAATACTGTCTATCTAGTATATAAGTTAAATCTTGAACACTGCAATAAACCATAAAGAAAAGAAACAAAAATTGTCTAAAGTTTTAATGTCATCATATGCACTGAGTATAAAATCATAAACTTGAATTAGAGTTTATTATACACAGCCACTCCCCGTACTACTGAACTTATGGAAATTTGACTTTTATGTAGGTTTTTGCCAGCCAGTGCAAACTTTAAAAAATTGCGGAAACGTATTTTGCACCCCATAGGAATAAATGGAGGTATCGTGAAAATATCATAATGTGAACCCAATAACATTTTTTTTTTTTTTTTTGGTAATTCATTCCAAGACCTCAGAAGTTAAAATTTTTACTATATAACTAAGCTATTTATCTCTCTAAAAAGTCATTTTTATAATGGAACTTGCACTACACTTTCATCGTTAACATAATTATGTTCTGTTATACGAATCAGTTTTGAACGCCTTTGTGATATTTTTCTAAAACACTTTTCTGGAGGTCACTACCATAAAACAATAAAAACAATTTGCATTTTCTGGTTTATTGGGCTTTTCTGTTAACGGGTAGTAAACTATCTTATTGCATTTGCGATAATACCGATAACTGGAATTGGGTTTTTACGTTATGGTATTATGGTGAAACGAGTTCTCCTTCACTGAAATCTTCAATCATACAAAAATATAAATAAATAAATTTTCAGAATCTTCTCTTTATTCCTATTTACTTATTAAAATGGTGAAGGGAAAGGGACCAATGGAAAACACAAGTGCTGGCAGTGCTAGGAAACGAAACAAAATTGATTTAGAAATGAAGATGATTAATTAAGAAGTACAAACCAAGACAGAGTTTGTCATCTATTGCACGGAATTAGGTCTCACTGCTTGAACAGTGAATACTATTTTAAGGGACGATGCACTTATAAAAGAAAATGTTAAAGGACCAATGCATTTAAGATCAACAGTGATCACAAAACAGCATTCAGGTGCTGCTATACTGAAGATGGAAAAGCTATTAATAATATGGATGGAAAATCAAATTCAGAAGCAAGTGCCCCTGAGTCCAATGACCATTCAAGCAAAAGCAACAAGTATTTATGAAGATATTAAGGATAAGCAAACCCTTAGCCCTAATTATGAGATCTTCCTTGGACTCAGGAGAGATCCCCATGGACTGGAGGTGTGCAAATGTATCACCAATTCACAAAAAGATGACAAGTAAACATAGATCTGTTAGTTTAACTTGCGTTCCAGGGAAAATAATGGAGTCACTGGTTAAAGCAGCATTGCGGGATCATCTAGACAAGACTGCAGTAATAGAACACAGCATGGGTTTGTTAAAGGGAGGTCTTGTCTGACCAGTTTTTTTTTTTTTTTTTTATGAGAACCCCAAACACGAGAGGTATTATAACCTATAGTACTTAGTACCGTGCTTGGGTTGGAGGTTGAGAAGACGAAAGAAGATATTTGTTGATATTGGACTTGAACTTCTGTAGATTGTAATTTTCAGGAAATACGTATGAAGGAAGGTTGTTCCAGAAAACGGCAGTTGAATGAATAAATGAGGAAGATGAAAAGTTGGTTCTGTGGGTTTTGAAGTTGGACAGTAAATGGATGTTGGCTGGTGGCGGCACGTGTTCGGACTGTTTTGAAAGAGAGAGCGGGAATTATAGAAGCCAATTCAGAAGAACAGTGCCCATGGAAGTATCTGTAGAAGAGGCATGCAGCAGAAACAGTGCGTCTATGAGAAAGCGAGTGGAGAGACTCTGTTAGAGATGAATCATTAATTAACCTAACTGCCCTCTTCTGAATGGAATCAAGAAGCCTGAGAGAGGTTTTGGGGGCACCACCCCAGATGTGGGAACAATATTCCATGGCAGGGCGGATTTGCGATTTATACAGAGTGAGCAGCTGTTTGGGAGAAAAGTAACGCCGAGAGCGAAAGATAAAACCAAGTTTTTTAGATGCAGAGGAAGCAATATTTGTAATGTGCTTGTGCCAAGAGAGATTAGAAGTCAGGGTAATCCCCAAAAGAGATATATCACTTTGCCTAGAAATCGGAGTGTCACTAAAGATAAGCATAGGAGCAGAAGAATCCTTTTTGCGAGATATAAGACAAGATTGAGTTTTAGAAGGGTTGAAATCAACTAAGTTGTCTTTGCCCCACTGGAGAATTACCTGAAGATCGGCATTTAAGGAATTGGCAGCAGATTTTCGAGAACTTGAAGCTGATTGAGCTGGACAAGGTTTCTCAAATTGGAAAGTTGAATGCAATGTGCTATCATCGGCAAAACTGTGGATAGGATTTCCAGTCAATGGAAGAAGGTCATTGATATACAAGAGGAAAAGAGTGGGGGAAAGAACTGAACCTTGGGGGACACCGGCATTAGTGGAGAAGTTAGAAGACAGAGAGCCATCTACCATCACCCTCAGTGAGCGATCAGAGAGAAAACTGGATAACCAATTACTAAAAACAGTTGGCAAACCATAAGATGGAAGCTTGTTTAGAAGACCTTTATGCCAAACACGATCAAAAGCCTTTGAGATGTCAAGAGCAACTACTTGTGTTTCACCGAACCTTTCCATTGAATTAGTCCATAAATGGGTAACATAAGCCAGAATATCACCAGTGGATCGACACTGACGGAATCCATACTGGCGATCGTTGATCAGACGGAAGGTTTCTAGGTAGTTTAAGAGTTGGCGGTTAATTGATTTCTCCATTACTTTAGAAAGAGTAGAAGTAATTGCAATGGGACGATAATTGGATGGGAGGGATTTGTCACCCTTTTTAGGAACTGGCTGGATATGAGCAAATTTCCAAGCAGAAGGAAAAACACCTTTGGAATAAGAAAGTGAAAAAAGGCGGCAAAGAATAGGAGTAAGTTCAGGAGCACAGGTTTTGAGAACAAGTGGAGAAATACCATCAGGACCTGGAGCTTTCTTAGCATCAAGATTCATCAAAATCCTTCTGATATCCTTTTGACGGAAGACCACAGGAGGCATTGAATGGAGCGTGTTAGGAATGGTGGGAGGTGTTTTACCAAGATCATTAATACATGAGCTCAAAGAAAAATGGGATGCTAGCAGGTCAGCTTTATCCTTGGCTGAAGTGACAACAGAACCATCTGGTTTGGACAGAGGTGGGAGCAGAGATGGGCAAAAGTTGCGGCCAATAGCTTTGGCAAGAGACCAGAATGCTCGGCTACCATTAGGGCAAGAAGCAAGTTTTCTACTCTTAGCCTGTTCAAACTCTAGTTTGGACTGATTAATAACTGCTTTACAATATTGTTGCGAGCTTTGGTGTAGGCAGAAAATGAAACTGAAGAATTAGAAACAAGCCAATTACGATATGCAACGTTCTTCTCTTGAACAGCCTTAGCACATTTATTGGAAAACCAAGGTTTAGATAAAGGACGAGATTTTAAAGTGGAGTGTGGGATAAAGGATTCCATTCCTGCAAGAATAATTTCGCTGACACGATCTGAGCAAACATTGATATCAGAAGTGTTGAAACAGTAATCAGACCAAGGAAAAGAAGAAAAGAAGTCTCGCAGGTCATCCCATTTTGCATTCTTGTAATGCCAAAAACAATACGAGGTTGGGAATAGCTGTGAGATAAAAGTTCCGTTGGAGAAGAGGCAATCACCAAGTTGTGATCTGAAGTGCCTAAAGGACCTCTCACTTCAACCTTGTACTTAGAAGAGTTGTTTGTGAGAAAAAGATCAAGCGTATTGGCTGTATGATTAGGATTGTCCGGTATTCTTGTAGGTAAATGAACAATCTGTGCTAGGTCATTAGTAATTGCAAAAGCCTCAGCATCTCGACCTGCTGGGTCTGTGTGACTAGAAAATGGAAGCCAGCTGGAGTTGTGAACGTTAAAATCACCAAGGAAAATTACCTCACTGTTAGGAAAGTTGGACTGGAGAAAGTCAAGTTGCAAAGAGAGGAAGTCAAAGAGCTCCAAGTGATTAGTGGAGTTGGGAGAACGGTAGAGAGAACAGATGAATTTTACACAATGAGGTAGAGAGATTTTAAGCCAGAGAAGATCAAAGAGAGGAGATTCCAAATTGCCAAGTCTCTGACAGGGAATATCAGAACGGACATATGCACAAGTACCACCTTTGAGGCGAAAGGAATCATACAGCAAATAATTTGGACATCTGAGATGAGCAGTAGTTGAATCAACTGATAACTGAGATTCAGTCAGAAAAAGTACATGGGGTTTGGAAGACTGCAAGTGGAAATGGACATCGTTGAGATTAGAATTGAGACCACGTATATTTGTGAAATGAATTAGGAAGTCCTTGGGAGGTTTAGATCTTTTCGCAGATAAGCTTGCTCTATTATTTTGACAATTCATGGTGTATTCAATAGTAAGAAAAAGTGGGTGGGACATGCTGTATGAAGTAATGAAATTTTTGGATATGGCGTACATGTGGTAAGAATATACCCAGATCCTTGACATAACGTGGCCTCGACAATGCTCCCCGCATACACACTACTCGGACTCCCTCCAGTCACTGTCTGGCAGAGTAGAGGTAGCAAGATTATACACTAGCTGATCCGGAAGCTTCCTAGAGAGTTACCAATAGGTTCAGTCCGGTGTACTAACTAGCGGCCGGCCTGCGAACGCCGTTTTAGAGCTGTACCCTCGAAATGTAAGGAATATTGGATCTCGCCACGACATTCATCATAACCTCAAAGATCATCAATCATAGTGCATGATGGAAGAGATAGGGATAGGGAAGTTTGATTGGATACTATGATGTGGTCACTAAGGAACTGAATGTCAAAAATAATTTTGATATCATATACTTTAAGGCGGCCTCCGTAGCCAAGTGGTCAGGAGCGGGAGTGCAGTAGCACATGCTCTTTGAGTAGACCAGGGTTCAAGCCCCTGACTGCTAAATACATTCGATCTGCCAACCCGCACTGAACCAGCATGGCAGATTATGGTCCATTTCCCTTGTCATGAATTGTTGAGGAGGCTTCCATCTTGCAGTGGGTTGATAATGGCTGCAGTTTACTTTTTTAATTGGATTTCAGGAAAGCTTTTGATACTGTTGCACATGGAAGACTGCTGTACAAATTGGAGAGGTATGGCATTAAGGGTAAGTTGTTACAATGGATAAAGGGATGGTTGAGTGGGAGATGACAGAGAGCGGTAATTAATGGACACTGATCTTCATAGACAAATGTTATTAGTGGATTCCCCCAGGGTTCGGTGCTGGGCCCATTGTTGTTTTGTGTATTCATCAGTGATACTGATGAAGGTATATCAGGATTAATGTCCAAGTTTGCAGATGATACAAAGGTTGGCAGGGTTATTAATGACAGTAAAGACAGTATGCTACTCCAACTGGATCTAGATAAATTGGGCAAATGGGCTGAGAAGTGGCAACTGAAGTTTAACATTGACAAATGCAAATTACTGCATATGGAAGGCAATGGTCAGGCCACACCTTGAGTACTGTATACAGGTCTGGAGGCCTCATTTCAAGAAGGATGTAGAGCTGCTGGAATGAGTACAGAGAAGGGCAACACGATTAGTGAATGAAACAAAGGGTTGTTCTTATGAAGAAAGGCTTAAGTTTTGCAAATTACAGTGTCTGGAGACCAGGCACCAGCGAGGTGATCTGATAGAGGGGTATAAAGCCTTGAATGGTTTGAGTATGCTCAATGCCAATGGGATTCTTCCTCTTGCTCAGAATAATCACCTGAGAGGGCATAAATTCAAATTGAGGAAAGACAGATGTAGGATAGATGTGCAGAAATTTGCCTTTAGCCAGCAAGTAGTTGGTTTGTGGAACAGACTTCCATCCCTTGTTGTGGAAGTTGATAGCCTAAATAAATGTAAGGCTCAGCTGGACAGGTATTTTGAACGAATGGAAGGGTGAAATGGGAGTGGTTTTTTTTTTTTTTTTGGCTGATGCTGCATAAGCTTGCTTTCTTGCATCATATGCCTCTACTAATGCTAATGCTAATAAAAGAAATATTTTAAGGGAAGTGACCTGTAAAATAAATAAATTAAAGGAAATGACCTGTAAAATAAAATAAAATAACGGTAGCTGGCATCAGGTAATGGTGGATAAATTCCATTGTTTGCTGTCTTTAGGTAGTCTTATTGGTTACACCTTCGGCCATTTGCTTTCTGTCCTTTTCCTTGTGGCATTTTGTATGACTTGCACTTCTGTCTTTGCATTAACTTTCATAGTTATTATATATATCTGCATCCTATGCTGCTGGTTTGCGGGCTATGGTGCATTTGTTATATTCAATATATGTTTATCTATCCTCGATTTCTGCTAGTGTCAACTTACTGTTATACCAATTTAAGTCTTAGCTTTCTGCTGCTTTGCATGAAAACTAGTCTTAAAATATAGCTACTTTTGCTGTATTGCTTTAGATGGCCCTGTTCGTTGTACTTCCTGCCGCATTCCTTCATATTTATTTTTAATATATTTCTTGTTGTCCATAATTTAATGCAAAATTCATTACATATTACTTCTTAAAATTGATTTTAGAGGTCACTAGTTATTTATTTTTACAGCTCTCTCATGTTGGTTTTATTACTATAAATTATGAATGCTTGGAATGGTCCCTGTTTGATAATGCTTTGGTTGCAGCTATCGGATTGACAATTTGTGTTTTCACACTGTCATTTCCTGCCCATTTGGTTTTGTATTTCAGGTATAGATTTTCTAAAATGTGTTACGCTTTTAATTTTTTAACTGTCGTTTTTGACTGATCAGTATTTGTTTACTTCAATTCTTTTGTATTAAATTTACCATAACTTTTGAATTAAATTTATCGTAACTCTCATTATAAACACTGTGCAGGGACTACCTTGTCCATACTTTGTAGGAGTCATATTGCTTTTCTTTTTTAATTATTTTTACCTTATTTTCAAATTTCTACTCTTACATAGCTTTGGACAAGTATAGAAATGCAGTCCTTTGATGCATGGTCAGGTGTAGTCCATTGATGAAAAACCTGATCATGTATCAACTTTTATATTTATTTTTGCTGACATCGGATTTAAATGTATTTTTGCTCTATTTCCCCTTTTTGAACTATAGCTAAATTTATCCACCATCGTCTGATGCCAGCTACCATTATTTTATTTTATTTTATAGGTCACTTCCTTTAATTAATTAATTTATTTATTTTACAGGTCACTTCCTTTAAAACATTTTTTTTATGTTTCAGCTATTACTACTACTTTTTTGGGTTTTGTCTTTCCGTGTAACTCATACCTTCATTTTTATATTTATTATAACATGCATATATATACATCTGCATCCTTTGCTGCTGCTTTGTGTGCTTTGGTGTATTTGACATATTCAGTCTATTTTTATTTCCACTGTTTTTAACTCATTGGTACTATATTTGATATTTTATATAAATATATATATATTATGAAGTTAAAGAAAAATATATGTTTAAAGTGATGTGCTGAACTGAGAGGATGAAGAAATACAAATAGTTCTTCTTCCCCACCTGCACTTTCAGCTACACTAATACATATTGTCACACACTTTACTACAATTTTCATAATATAATAAACGCACTACTTAGTGTCGGAACTACCTTCCATATTACAGCTTTTTTCCTTTCCCCTCTATATTTATACTATTTGCAATTTGCCACCACATTAATACTTTTTTGGATCAGCCTGGAGGTTCAAAATGCTTTGTAGTCCTGGTTAGGCTGTTACAGTTGTATCCCCCCCCCCCTGTCGATGTTTTTTTAAAAAATGTTTTATATAGCAGCCCATGCCTACTAATGTTATTCTAACTATATTGATACCAATTTCCAAACTCCTCTCCTGTACTTTTATAATCACTTTTGGCTCTAATTCTTGTATGCCTTTATTCTTAACCCCACCAGCAACAGTACCAATATATTTGTTATATATTTGTTATGATAGCTCTTTATTAATTTTTATTACTGTTTATTCAGTTATAATTTCTTAGTACTGGTCATTCAATCATAATCTTTTTTTAAACATACAACTTACTTAGGTCTTCAAATTCTTTAAACTTTTATTCTTGCTCCTTATTCTTCCTTCTACCCTACATTTCTAGTAGTTCTGGCAATTTATGCAATGAACACTACATCTAATGAATGTTGTCATAATTCTCTCTCTCTCTCTCTCTCTCTCTCTCTCTCTCTCTCTCTCTCTCTCTCTCTCTCACACACACACACACCACTTACTATACTGATATATATATTTTATATTAAAATTTTATTCATTTAGTTGGAGTACTAAATGAATAAAATTTCAGCCCAAAAAGAGTTTTGGGCTGAAAGCCTCAGACTATGGGAAATTTACTAAATGAACAATTTAGTGAAAAGCATCACATTTTAGTTCATAGTAAATCACCAAAATAGGAGAAATGTCATTGTTTTTGTTACATCTCATATTGTAAATGCCTTCACGGTGAGTTGCCTGTTATTGCATTACCTCAACTAAGCAATGCTTCGCCAATAGAGAAGCCTACTGCTACTTAATCTTAGCAGACACCACCACTACCCAGACGGTACTGTTTCAAAGCTTGTTGGCCTCTCAATGGTGAGCAGATAGCTACCTACCCACCCACTGTTGAGAGGCTGACATGCTTTGAAAAGGTGTGTCTGGGTGTTGGTAACTGCAGAGAATAAGTAACATTAGTCTTACTAATGTGAAGCATTGCTTATTCGATGTAGTGCAATAACAGGCAACTTGTGAAGACATTCATGATATGAGATGTAACAAAAATAATGCCATTTTACCTCCTTTGGTGATTTACTACAAACTAAAACGATAAAAAACCATTGAGGGCTGTAAATATTTATAGTCTTTGAGATGCGTTCCTGGTAGGCCACCGACTCGTGCTCTCTCTGACGTGTTCTGGAGGAAAAGTGTGACGTTATCCAACGTTGTGTGTGTGTGTGTGTAGTTTAGTCACCTAACGAATCTGTCAGAGGGAAGCCAGCAACGCACTTAGCTTCTTGGAAGATTGCAGCACGTGTGGATGAATAAAACTATTTTTTTTATGCGCGATTTCCCGCTCTTCCTTCCTTTGTTGCTCTTAGTAAACAAAATGATTCCTAATGTATTTGGAAATACATCAGATATGATGCAACCACATTTCGTAAGGTTGCTATGTTTAAAATTCCTGGCACCTGGTGACACGTTGTTTCCTACAAACTACCCAATGCTGCTTATAAATAAACTCTCAATGGCCAAATTTAATTAATATTGAAATTAATCAAAGTTCAAAATTTCATTTTACATTTTAAAGTCAATATTAGGCAAATTAAAAACATGTTCAAAAGCCAACTTATTTAAATTTACTAAAAATGATACTTTGCACCAACTTGTTCGTCATTTAGTTGGAGTATCAAAGAATTTGGTCATGAATATTGTTTCTAAAATAGCAAGGATTTTTTTTAACAATTTTTATCAGTGATGATTATTTCTAAGGATGATGCATGTTTTGACTTAGATAATTAATCACATTGTATTTTCTGTCATTTTCATTGTGCCCGCCACTAATTTTGAAATCATTCTTTACTGTAGCCTAATTTTATGTTGAACACTACTTATCTGTAAGTCCATTTTCATTACTCTACTTCATTTTCATTGTGTTTTTCTAATTTTCTAAGCTGTTCTACAGTGTGCTTTACTAAACTAAGCTATTTTTGCATTATGTATCAGCTACTTATTATTTTAAATGAAGTTTTATGTTAACTAATAAACATTTTTGAGTGATTACCTGATTTACTTAAGTTTAGAGGAAAACAAGACAATATTTTGGAAAATTTCTCTGGTATCTGAAGTTGCAATTTGATATTAGCTTCCTAAAATTATAATTTAAAATAATTTATCAGTTATCATATTATTAAGATAATTTTCCTACTATTAACTTTACCAGAACAAAATAATTATTCAAATTAATTATGATTTAATTATGTTTTAAAAGGTTAGACACTTTTTAAAACTAAAAAACAAACAAAAAAAAGAACTTGTTTTTAACTTGTCTCAAGTTCATTAAAGAAATTTTTACCCTAAACCTATTATTATTTTTATCTGTTTTTCTCAGTGAAACTGCATTATATTTAGTAAAAAAAAAGGTAAAGTTGGTAGGATATGTCAAAAAAACAAAGGTATGCTGGTGAATAATAAAACAGAACTAGCCATGGATGGTATGCCATACATATATGGCAACTTCTGTTTTCAGTAATATATATAATAAACAGTTAATTGCAAATTTCCATAATTGATTGTGTAATAAAACAAACACTTTGTATACTTTGATGGTTAAAGGTTAGCTTTAATCCCTTAGCAGGGATTAAAGCTAACCTTTAACTTCATAATGATCTATCATAATATCATGTGGGAGACCATTATCACCATACTGTCATATATTTGAAATTTCAAAAACTAAATAATAATAATTATTAAATTAATATATATATATATAATAATATATATGGTAGTAGTTGAATGTACCTTGAAGGTGAGGTATAAGTAGGTCTAAGTATATATATATATAATTACTTCAAAGAACTTCTTCAAGAAGTTCAAAAAATAGATAATTATTAAATTAATACATACATATATATAATTATGAAGAAATGAATTAAAGAAAAATAAGTTTAGGATAATGCACTGAATGGGCGAGTATGGCTTGGGTTCTGAAAACAGAAGGGTCGAGGGTCCTGAGCTGGATATCATCATTCTTCTCTTTCTTGGTGATTCCCTTCTACTTTTGACTCTCTCTCATGGTAACTCCGGAATTTTTTTTTTTTTGACTGGTGCAGCATAAGCCTCAGGCTTCCTTGCACCATATAACCAATAATAATAACTGTAAGGATGGAGATATAGTGGGGCCCCAACATCCGATGGTAATTCGTTCCACAAAACCCATTGTGTGTTGAAAATATTGTAAGTTGAAACCAGTAATACATCGATTTCCTGTAATTCATTCACCAACAACACATAAAATAGTTATTTCTTGCATGTTGTACTTCATTTTTAATTAAAAATGAGTTTTTTTTTTTTTTTATAAAGATTACTTAATAAATAGTCATAAAATATCTTAAAATAAAAAACAAACAAAAAACAAAAAACTTGAAGTGCAGAGCTGATGAAATCAACGGTGGCGTAGTGGTGGTGGGACTATATCAAGCGTCACGCATCTTTTCAGTCTTTTGTTGCTACTGGAAAAGAAACTGTCCAAATGGACTGATTTTGACGACTTTTTTGTAATTTCCTGAAGTCCAGTGTCATTCTCCATAATTTTCTCCAACTGTTGTAGCTCCTGTGTTGTTAGCTCACACCCATGAGCGTCAATAAGGTCCTCTACATCCTCTTTGCCAACCTTCAGACCCATTGATTTACCAAGAGTAACAATATCATTTGTCAAAGCACCATCATCTTCAAATCCATCAATGTTATGAATAATTAAAGGCCACATCTTTCTCCAGGCTGAATTTAAGTACCTGGTGGAAACATCATTCTAAGAACTTACAATCAGCCTCACACAGTCCAGCATGTTGAACTTTGACCTCCAAAAATCTTTGAGGGTGAGAGAATTTTCACCAGAGGCCGCTGCAAAGCAACTTGTGAACATTTTCGTGATGTAGATTTTCTTAAAGTTCACAATCACTTGCTGGTTTGGTTGAAGAAGAGGAGTGGTGTTGGGTGGCAAAAGTTTGACTTGAACAAAGTCAAATTGTACCTGAAGAGATTGAACAAGGTTGGAATTATGGCCTGGCACATTATCCAGCAGGAGCAGTGCCTTCACAGGAAGCTTATTTTTCTTGAGATAACTTTTCACTGAAGGACAGAAAACTTCAAGCTCCCATTCATTGAAGACATATCCTGTAATCCAGGCCTTCTTGTTACTGCACCAAAACACTCCCAGCATGCATTTGTCGACCCTTTGTTGTTTAAATACTATGGGGGTATTAGAGTGATACACAAGCAAAGGCTTTAGCTTAAAATCTCAAGAGGCATTGGCACCCAACGGAAGAGAGAGTCTATCTTATATAGGCTTGTGCTCAGGTAAACTAGTCTCATCCTTAGTGATGTACGTGTTCCTGGGCATTCACTTCCAGAAGAGGCCAATTTCGTAAATGTTAAAAACCTGCTGAGGAAGATAACCCTCCTGATCAACTAACTCTTTGAATTAAATTTTAAAGGTCTCAGCTGTTTTATTATCAGCACTGGATGCCTCCCCATGCCTTTCAACACTTTTTGATATTCGTCCCCCCCCCCCTTTTTGAAGCGCTCGAACCAGTCTCTGCTGGCTTTAAAAGTCTTCAAAGCGCACAACACTGCCACTGGTTGATGGAGCTTGAAGTTTCAGATCATCATAGATCTGAAACAATCGTACGAGTGATGTTCTGCACACCACATGTTGAACGATAATGTTGTTGAACAATAACAAAGATGCTAATTGGTTGAGAACAATTGTATGAGTGATGTTCCGTGTGCCACGCGTCTAAAAATTTTCACCCATGTATCATTCCAGCTATATCAGAAAGCCATCGGTACCTGCAAATATCATCGGTCCTTAAAATAAAAGATCGTATGGATGGTATATCGGTTCCTAAGAATATCAGATGTCGATGTCATCATAAGTCAAGGGCCCTACTGTATATGAATATTGAATATTTCAGCAAGCAAAACTGCACTGCAGAAAATGTATAAACTTTGTTCTAAATGTATAACCATCTAAAAAACTTATGTTAAGATACATTATTATTAAATTAATTGATAAGGAATGAAGCTCGATTTTGATGTGTAATGAAGTTATATTAAATTATATAATTACCAGTTCTGAGTACTCTTCAAATAAAGTTTCCTCAAGTTTAAATGTTTTTAAAGTGGAGCTAGTATTACTTCCAACAACACACATGCCACTTGTTTCCTACAAAACAGAAAAAAAATATATATATATATATATTTTATAAAAAGTAATAAAGAAGCTTCATTTGAAATTTAGCTAGAGCTCAAATGATATATTCATAAACTTAAACTCAATATGAACCAAAGAATTTCAAAGAGAAACAATGAATCAGAGATTTCATTAAAAATTGAGTACTAGAAAAATCTGAAACATGTGATGGCTACTTGGCAAGAAGATTCTAAACGCACCCAGTAGGATTAAGCTCAAAAGATCATGCTGGTCATGCCATGCAGAAAATACTGTTAATCTCCAAATAACAGTCAGTTAGTCTGTATGATGTTCTGTGACTGGTTACAATGTAACACTATAAGACCATATGGTGGTAGGCATGCTGTGGTACAGGTACTAAGTAACATAGAAGTCCCTAATGAACTTAGTTTGTATCTACAATTACGCAGAAAGTACATTTCTCTATGGTGAATGCAGACAATATTCTGAATGCTTTAATACAAAACGTGCGAATGAATTTTTTTATGAAGCTATAAAAAAATAGCCAGGAGATGCTGGAACTGAGGTGGTGAAGCCATTTTAAGAATTGCAAGATGAGAGTCAGTGATTACTCCAGTAGGATTATGCTGATCTTCCTTTTTGATGCTAAAGGTTTTGCAGCACAGGACACCCCATAACCATATAGTGATTGCTGGAGCAATCACTGTTTGAAAGAGTTTTCAACATAGCAACCTTCGCATGTAATACACTTCTTGTGCCATTCTCTCCACTTCACAAACGTGCAGCTTTGGGTGGATGTTCTAGCAATGTGCCTCGCGTCCAATTTGGAACTACACTACAGGTTGTAGATGTAACGGGAGAGGCACAACATAAGAGAAACATCCACCCTGTAGCTTGACATGTTTCAAAAATGTACAGAATGTTGCAAGAAGTGTGTTACTTGTGAAGGTTGGTATTTTAGCATTAGTAGAGCCATATGATGCAAGAAAGCAAGAATACAGCATCCATCCATTTGCTCTAAAAGTTTATCCAGTTCTTCTTTGAATTTAAGCTATCAACTTCCACAACGACAACAACCAACTAACCGCTGGTTAAAGGCAAATTTCAGCACATCTATTCTACTCTACAACTGTCTTTCCTCGATTTGAATTTATGCCTCCTCAGGTTCGTAATCTGAGCAAATAAAAAATCCCATCAGCATTGAGCCTGCACAAGCCATGCTAGGCCTTATACACCTCAATCACATCACCTTGAAGGTGCCTAGTCTCCAGATGCTGCAATTTGCAGAACTTGGGCCTTTCTTGGTAAGAGGAACCCTTCATTCTGCTCACCAATCTTGTTGCCCTTCTCTGTACTCGTTTTAGCAACTCTACATCCTTCCTAAAATGAAGCCTCCAGGCCTGTATGCAGTACTCAAGGCATGGCCTGACCATTGCCTTAAAAAAGGGATAATTACCTCCTTTTCCCTACTAGCAAAATTCCGTACATCATTAACAAGAACCCATGACCTGTTCTGGCAACCTGTTCACTGCTCAGAAAACTTCATATCTGGCTGCACAATTACCGCCAGGTCTTTTTCATTCTCTACCACCCTGAGTGTAGTACCACAGTGTTGGTACGTTTCTCTGGGGTTACTGTTATCCACATGCAGTACTTTGCATTTGTCAATGTTAAACTTCAGTTGCCACTTCTTAGCCCATCTGCCTAACTTTTCTAGATCCTGTTGTAGTAGCATACTGTCATTAACAACCCCGCCAATCATTGTATTATCTGCAAACTTGGTCATTAAGCCTGATATACCTTCATCAATATCATTGATAAATATACAAAACTTAATGAGCCCACCAAACCCTTTGGGACTCCACTAATAACATTAGTCCATGAAGGGCAGTGTCCATTGATTACCACTCTCTGCCTTCTCCCACTCAGCCATCCTTTTATCCATTATAGCAACTTGCACTTAATGCCACACTGTTCTAATTTGTACAGTAGTCTTCCATGTGCAACAGTATCAGAAGCTTTCCAGAAATTCCAGGTGCTTTCTTATGTTTAACTTCAAAAATTTCTCCTCCACTTTGCTCTCGGTTATTACAAAATAATTTAGCTCCATGTTAGAGTATCATATTCATGTATATGATATCAGAATTATTTTTTTAGCTATCAGAATCATTTAGCTATTTGAACACATCATAGTATCCAATCAGATTGGTCAGGTAAGACTTCCCCTTAACAAATCCATGCTGTGTCTGAATTATTACTGTAGTCATGTCTAGATAATCCTGCAATGCTTCTTTAACTAATGACTCTATTATTTTCCCATGGAACAGAAATTAAACTAATAGGTCTGAAATTACTCATGTCACCCTTTGATCCCCCTTTGTGAATTCAGGATACATTTGCAAAACTCCAGTCCGTGAGAACCTCCCCTGAGTCCATGGTTGATTTCATAATTATGGCTATGAGTTTGCTTACTTCCTTTCCACCTCCTTTAATATAACTGGATAGATCCTGTCCACCTCAGGTGCCTTTATGTTTAACTTCAACAATTTCTCCTCCACTTTGCTCTCAGATATTACAAAATCATTTAGCTCCATGTTAGAGTTTAATAAGCTTCTGTCCTACACATCCCTACAGAATTCCTCATGTGTGAATGAAGATGAAAAATACTCATTCAGTTAAGCTATCTGAGCAGGATTATTAACAGTCGAACCATCAATATCAAGTGGACCAATCTGATTCATCCCTTTCCTTCTAAAGTTTATATAAGTAAAGAAGTCTTTGCTGTTTTTCTTTGAATTCTTTGCCAAAGATTTCTCATAATCTGCCTTGGCTTGCCTAACCTGATTGCGACTTGATTACATACTAGCTTATATCTACCATAGGCTTCTGTGTCGCCTGATAATTTATATGCATCCCATGCATTTTTCTTCCCTGACAAGTCTCATTAGAACTAAACCTTGAACAGTATTTCTTAGTTGGTATGAAAAGCCCAGTAGCTTCCAAGATTAATTCCTTGAATGTTTCCCATTTAGAATTTACTCTTGGTAACATCATCAGTTGTTGACACTGTATAGAATTTAAAAATTGTCTGAGATCACTGCAGTCACCTTTACGAAAGCAAAAACTTTTCGCTTTCTTTACCCCCTGATGGTAATAACATCTTTAAGTAAATCCCACATCAGTACACTGTGATCACTGCCACCTAGTGGTTCCTTTATTTGTAAATTCTTAATGCACAAATAATCACTGCTGATAATCAGATCAAGAGTATTACTCCCTCTGGTTGCCTCTCGAACATGCTACTGTAGAAAACAATCATCCAATAAATCCACAAATGTCTTGCTGGTGTGCGAGTGACCAACCACAAGTTTAAAATCCCCATTATAAGACATTCTGATTTACTGGCCCACTATTTCTCTGTACAATTGTTTGTTGTACTCATCAGAGTCATTAGGCCTATAACACAGTCCTACTCTCATTTTAGCTTTCCCAGTGCTTATGTCACACCAAACTGACTCAAAATTGCACTGTCCATCTATGTCAGTGTTCTGCAACCTGTGTGCCGCAGCATATTGGTGTTCTGCCACAAGATGACAGGTGTGCTGCGAACTTTGCTGAAGCTGTATACCTATAAATAATACTATACTTATTACGATTAGAAATTGACAACTGAAAACCTTTACCTATTGTAAGAAATTAATTGTACATTATTTACTCCAAATTATAGTTTTTATATATGTTTATAATGCTACACATTGTTATATTTCACAATACATCATTTTTACTGAAACACAACGTTGTACGTGCAGGACAATAAATTATTTTCCATGCGTGAGTATCCAACACTTGCTTTCTAAAGTTATTTAGAATTATTTTCCACGTGAGTATCCAACACTTGCTTTCTAAAGCTATTTGTGTGTTTTCCCTTCCAATATTTCTCGTTTTGTCGAGTATGGATAAGATTCGAGGCTTTCAGAATAAGTTGGATTTGTGGATACAACACATTGCAAATAGTTGGTTGAGATGTTCCCAACCGTTTGGCCACCTGCTGTTGGTAATAAAGTGGTGATGGACTTCATTAAAGAACATTTAGATAACTTGCAGCAGAAGTTCAAGGATTATTTTGTAGAGAGCATCGAAGATTTCTACTGGGCTAGTGGTCCATTTTTTGTGAATGCAAAATCTCTTCCGATGAATGTACAAGAAGAACTAACAGATCTGGAGGCAGACAGAAAATTGCGATTAAAATATAAAGTGCAGTTGGACACATTTTGGTTGTCAATAAGGAAAAATACCCGGCTAGCTCCGATATGGCAATTAATGTGTTATTACCATTTTTGATTAAATATTTGTGTGAACTGGGCTTTTTGACCTTGACTGAAATTAAAACATCAAAGAGGGAGAGACTCAGATCCATTGATGAAGAAATGAGGCTTGCATTTCCAACGATTCCGCCCCGCATCAGCCGTCTGTGTTCAGCAAAGCAGGCACAAATATCACATTGAAGGTATGCATAGTTTTGTGGTTTAATACTAATATATTTTTTTTTCTTTGCTTTGCTTTTCTTTTGTACAGTGATTTAGGGTTCATACAATGTTAATATATGCATGAGCCAATTTCTGTTGGATTATTGGAACAATAATAATTGATTCTATTGTGACTTATAGCATATTTGGGGGATTAACATTTTGATGTGCCGTGTCCTTAGATTCCTTAGATTTTGTTTGTTTCTTAACTAACAGCATAACCCCCATTCTCCCTTCCTATCTTTTCTGTATGCATTGTACTCTCCAAATTCCCTTTCTGCCTTTGATGTCTTGACCAACACTTCAAATTCATTCAAATTATTTACTATACTCCTAGCATTGGCATCATGCACCTGTCCTTACTCTTAGTTACCCTAACACAGCCCATGTATTTACTTGTTCCATGATGACTCCCACCAGTCCTTGAAATCCCCAGCACCTTGCTTTCCAGGCTGCTGCTCATTCTAATAGAAGCAGTGCAAGAATGACTTTCACCTCTGCCTACAGCTACTGTTAATCTTTTAGTCTGTGACCCACCTAATACTGCCTCGGTTTTGAGAAATAATTTTGAAAAATCTTCCTAATGCTCCACAGTTCTTATTGGTGTTATCAGTGCAGTCTCAGAACTTTTCAAACACCTCTTATATTTCCTTAATACAGCTTACCAACTAACAGGAAGATGTCTTGACAGACATTATCACTTCTTTCTGAATCAATAGCTGAGGATAAAGAATAGTGGTCACATAATAGAACAAGGAATTATGAGAGTGATCTGAAAAGTAAGGTAACACAAATATTTGTGAGAAGACATTTTAATATTACTGTTATGAAATTACTTGACAATCAAGGTACATATCTATACTATTTTTGAGCTTGGTTGTCTTTCTTATTAAAGCATTTCTTCCATTGTGGAATGGAAGGAATCAGGAGCTCTGGACATTTGTAGCAGATTTGTGATCAGTTTTTCCCTTGTTTGACAGTATCGTTAAGCATTGATTGTAGATCCACCTTTTATGAAGTAAATCAAAAGATGCCTTCCTGATCCTAAAACACACTTTCCATAACTTTCTTTGCAGTTATGGTCTTGAATTTTTCAGCTAGAGGGGATCTAGGATGCTCCTAAGTCATCAAATCTCACTTCCCTTCTGGTGCGTGCATGTGCATGATCATGCAACCTCATTTCCCATCACAATCTTGTTCAGAAACTCACTGTAACATTATTTATTAATGTTACTTTGTTACCAAATGTCATGTAATTTCATAGTGACATGATTAAATGTCTTCTGTAATGAATCAAGAACTCTACACAGTTGACTGAGTCAGCCAATCTCGTACATAACTGTTTGAATTTTCACCTGCCTGTTTGACAAAACACTACTCAGTGCTCCTAACGTCACCTGCTCAGCTTGTTGAAGGCCTGTCGCTCATTAGTTCATCAGATATGTTGACATGCCCCTGCTTAAATTCATTACACAAAAAATGCCTGTTTCTTTGATATCACATTCTCTCTGTAGACAGGCACAAGTCCTCAGTGACTCTCATTTGGGTAGTCCCCTTTTTTTCAGAAAGAGGCTTACAGAATGTACTTTAATGCCATGCCATTGAAGTACATTCTGACAATTCTCATGTTGTCATCCTCGGCTGCGGGTATAAGGTCTGTTCAAAGTGTATCCGGATAATGTTTGTTGTTCAAGATGATAGAGAATAATGTATTTAGACACATTGCATCCTTACCTTCCCACAGTAAGCCGTTCACTCACTTACAGTGGTCTCTATTTTCAGCTAGTAACAAAGACATGTTTTCATATTTAAAAATGTTGGTATGCACTGAACATGTGGTTGCTAAATTTTGCTTTAAAATTAGAAAAACCATACGTGAAACAGGTGATCTTAAAACAGCATATCGGTCTCTGCAGTGGGCTACAAACAAGTTTTTGACTGGCACCATTGTTTCAAAGTGGATAAGGAATATGTAAAAAAGTTATCCATGATCTGGATGGATTAGAAAAACCATACGTGAAACCATACGGATGGCTCTCAACTTTAACAAATGATGAAACTGAGTATTCTCAAGTGTGAAAAGGCACAATTGTCATTTGGTACAAAATAATTGGAGATTAACTGTTTGTGAAATTGTTGAAGGAATTTGTATCTCTAGTGGATCATTCCATTTCAACAAAAATTTTGAATACAGGCATGTTTCCACAAAGTTCACATCATGGCTGTTAAACAGAGGAACAATGTGAACAGGCTGCTACAACAGCTCACTGGGTCTGTCAATAATATACAGGAATTTTTCCATCAGAAATGGAAAAAAGAGATGACATTAAGAGTAAGAGATCTGCAGATTTACTCAACAAGTACAGGTCAATGTTGAAAAATAGTTGCGAGTTAGGGTTGAATGTGAAAGTGTCTGCAATATGACTCTATGTGACTGTTTTTTGTTTCCCAAACTGGAAGGACGGACGGACGGACGGACGCACACACACACACACACACACGATAGGAGGGAGTATATGATGACAGCCTTGTCTATTACTTCGGCCCTGGAGAGATTGTGCAAGGCTCAAGGGGTAGAATTTTTTTTCAGCCTGGTCGTTGCTTGTTGACAGGAGAGACTGCTTCTACGGGGATGGGGTACACTTAAATAGAAAGGGTGCAAGAATATTTGCTGATGCTATCGAAGCAGTGTTAGGTGGGTTGGAAAACTGCTAGCTTGGCGGGATACACAGACTAAAAGTTTAACAGTGGCCATAGGCAGAGTCAAAAGTGATTCTTGTACTGCTTCTATTATAATGAGCAGCAGCCTGGAAAGCAAGGCAATGGAGATTTCCAGGAGTACTGGGAGTCATAGTGGAACAAATAAATACATGGGCTGTGTTAGGGTAACTAAGATTAGAAACAGGTGCATATACACCAATGCTAGGAGTATAGTTAATAAATTTGATGAGCTTGAAGTGCTAGTCAAGACATCAAGGCACATTGTTCGGATATCAGAGACGTGTGTCACACAGACATAAGCAGTGCAGAATTGGAATTTGGGGAGTAAAATGTGTACAGAAAGGATAGACAAGACAGTTAGTTAAGAAACACATAAAATCTAAGGAAGTGCATCCAGTTGAAGTTGGTGAACAATGCAATGTTGTGTCTATTTGAGCACTGGTAAAGGAAAAATGAGAGTATGTGTGTGTTTTAGGCCTAATGAATCTGATGAGTATAATGAGCAATTGTGCAGAGAGATAGAGTGGGCTAGTAAATCAGAATATCTTATAATGGGGGATTTTAACTTTCCAGATATCGACTGGAACTTATGGGTTGGTCACTTGCACACTAGCAAGACATTTGTGGATTTATTGGATGACTGTTTTCTACAGCAACATGTTCGAGAGACAACCAGAGGGAGTAATACTCTTGATCTGATTATCAGCAGTGGTTATTCATGCATTAAGGATTTGCAGATAAAGGAACCACTGGGTGACAGTGATCACAATGTACTGATGTGGGAATTACTTAAAGATGTAACTACCATCAAGGCTAAAGGGAAGGGCTATTGCTTTCGTAAAGGTGCCTACAGAGGTCTCAGACAGTTTTTAAATTCTGTACAGTGGAATCAACTGATGATGTTATCAACAATGAATTCTAAATGGGAAGCCTTCAGGAACTTAATTTTGGAGGCTACTAGGCTTTTCATTCCAAATAAGAAATACTGTTCAAGGTTTAGGCCTAAGTGGATGTCAGATGAACTAATGAGGCTCATGGCAGAGAAGAAAAATGTGTGGGATGCATATATAAAGTATCAGGTGACACAGAAGCCTATGGCAGATATAAATTAGTCTGTAATCAAGTCACAAAGGAGGTTAGGCAGGCAAAGACAGATTACAAGAAATCCTTGGCAAAGGATGCAAAGAAAAACAGCAAAGAGTTCTTTACTTATGTAAACTCTAGAAGGAAAGGGATGAATCAGATTGGACCACTTAACATACATGGGTTGACTATTGATGATCATGCTCAGGTAGCTGATAAACTGAATGAGAATTTTGCTTCTATATATAAACATGAGGAGTTATTCAATGAGAGGAGTGCCAGTAGTTTATCAAACTCTCACAGGGAGCTATGTGATTTTGTAATAACTGAGAGCAAAGTGGAGGAGAAATTGTTGAAGTTAAACATAAAAAAGGCACCTGGGGTGGATGGGATCTATCCAGTTATATTAAAGGAGGCAGCAAAGGAAGTAAGCAAACCCTTAGCCATAATTATGAGAGCTTCCTTGGACTCAGGGGAGGTCCCCATGGACTGGAGGTGCGCAAATATATCACCAATTCACATAGGGGATTCAAAAGGTGATACAAGTAACTATAGACCTGTTAGTTTAACTTACGTTCCAGGGAAAATAATGGAACCACTGGTTAAAGAAGCATTGCAGGATCATCCAGACAAGACTGCAGTAATAGTTAAGACACAGCATGGGTTTGTTAAAGGGAGCTGTTGTCTGGCCAATTTGATTGGATACTATGATGTGGTCACAAAGGAACTGAATGCCAAAAATAATTTTGATATCATATACTTGGATTTCCAGAAAGCTTTTGATACTGTTGCACATGGAAGAGTGCTGTATAAATTGGAGAGATATGGCATTAAGGGTAAGTTGCTACAATGGATAAAACGATGGTTGAGTGGGAGATGACAGAGAGCGGTAATCAATGGACACTTCTTCATGGACAAATGTTATTAGTGGATTCCTCCAGGGTTAAGTGCTGGGCCCATTGTTGTTTTGTGTATTCATCAATGATATTGATGAAGGTATATCAGGATTAATGTCCAAGTTTGCAGATGATACAAAGGTTGGCAGGGTTGTTGTTAACAACAGTAAAGACAGTATGCTACTCCAACTGTATCTAGATAAGTTGAGAAAATGGGCTGAGAAGTGGCAACTGAAGTTTAACATTGACAAATGCAAAGTACTGCATATGGGTAGCAATAACCAAAGAGAAAGATACCAACTGTGTGATACTACACACAGGGAAGTGGAAAGTGAAAAAGACCTGGGGTAATTGTGCAGTCAAATATGAAGTTTGCTGGACAGAACAGACGGGCTGCGAGGGCAGATCATGGGGCATTGTTAATGATATATAGAAATTTTGATAGCATAGACAGGGAGGTGATTATCCCGTTATACAAGGCAATGGTCAGGCCACACCTAGAGTACTGTGTACAGGTCTGGAGACCTCATTTTTGGAATGATGTAGAGTTGCTAGAACGAGTACAAAGAAGGGCAACAAGATTGGTGAGTGGAAAAAGGGGTGCTCTTACCAAGAAAAGCTTAAGTTCTGCAAATTGCAGCACCTGGAGAGTAGGCACCTGCGAAGTGATCTGATTGAGGTGTATAAGGCCTTGAATGGGTTGAACAAGCTGAATGCTGATGGGATTCTTCCTCTTGCTCAGATTATGAACCTGAGGGGGCACAGATTCAAATTGAGGAAAGACAGTTGTAGAATAGATATGCTGAAATTGCCTTTAGCCCATGGGTTGTTGATTGGTGGAACAAACTTCCATCTTTTGTTGTGAAGTTGATAGCCTAAATAAATTTAAGACTGAGCTGGAATGGCATTTGGAACGAATGGAGGGGTGAAATGGGAGGTTTTTTTTTTTTTTTGGCTGATGCCTCATAAGCTTTCTTTCTTGCATCATATGCCTCTGCCAATGCTAATAAGGCATTGATTAAGCTACACCTTGAGTACTGCATACAGACTGGAAGCCTCATAAAGAATGTGAATCTTTGAAATGGATGCAGAGATGAATAACTTAGTGAAGGACACAAACAGATACTCTTACCTTAAGAGACTTCAGTTCTGCAAATTTCAGCACCTGAAAACTAGGTACCTGCAAGGATATCTGACTGAAGCATTTAAGGCCTTAAATAGACTAAGTAAGTTAAATGCAGATGGCACTCTAACTTTTGCTTGGATGACACACATAAGGAATCATGTATTAAAATGAAAAATGATAGTTATAAGACAAATATGCAAAATACACTTTCAGCCAAGTGATTTTTGGAACCAACAATCACTTCCATCTGGTTTTGTGTGGAGATAGACAATTTGAATAAATTTAAGGAAGAATTAGACAAATTATTAGGAGGGATGGGCAGATAGGGTGTCTTTTTTTTTCTATATAAGCTTGCTTCAATTGCCACTACTAATACTAATACAGTTGGTCCCCGGCATACGTAAGCACGAGTTATGTAACTTCGGACTTCACGTAAAGTTTTTTGGTAAAATTGTAAAGATACTTTCTGTATAATTTTTAAGAGTGAACAATAAGTATAAGTTTTTATTTTTGTTCCCATACAAACTCTATTGGATAATAACCTACAGCGTAACTAGAATCTAGGTAAATAACTAGAGTTAACATTTCATTTTCTGCTTTAAAAATTCTGAAGAAATATTCGACAACATATGTTTGAGACAGGTGAACTACGTGAAAGCACTTCAGAGAAACCCCCCACAACATTCAAGCCACACAGACTGTATCCCATCGGCTATTTCTTAGAAAAATTATACTCTAGCCCTTCGTTTCTACATCCTTTGCTTCTTTCTGGATTGTAGAGTCAGTTCAGTTTTGTTAGAGAATGAAGTAGGAGCTTTTATTTGCATTTTGTAATAATATTTGTTAAACATCAGGTTATTGTGGTGAAGTTGAAATTCACGTTGTCCAACCATTTTCAACGACTTTGTGTCAAACTATCATCGGTAGTGCGTGCTTCATTCGCATGTCATAAGGTGTGACCGCATCTCTTGTAACTTAACCCTGTGTAGTTCTTTAAAGAAAATTTCATTTTTACCTTTATCATGGTGCCACCTAAGAGAATAAGTGAAAGCGGTACTACTTCACTGCTGTCCCCAGATAATTTTCTTAATTGTTATGGTATATAATCTTAATTGCTATGGTATATAACTATTTTTCTTCATTCTTCTGAGGATATTATGTGATTTTTGTAATTTTGGCATATCAGGAACATAGTAGCAATATTTTATTAGTCATTCCCAAGTTATGCAAAACTCGACTTACGTAAGAAGTCCTGGAACATATCTCTTATGCATGTCGGGGACAGAGTGTACTGTGAGCAAGTCACTTCCAGTTTATTTGAACATGCAACCTACTAAAAGTAGAAACACACTATTATCATCTCATGAGAGCTCATGTTATTTCACTGTTAAGTGAAAACTTTGTGAAATTGGTCATAGGAGACACATTATTATCATGTCACGTTATATATGTATTCTCTTTGGGGAAAGCTCAAACAAAATGAATTGCCACAGTTCATCCTCTTTGAAATTTGTAAAAGATTTAGAAAGTACATGTGTATAGCTGAGAAAACAAATTAGAGTTAGCAGTGGATACATGACAAACTTGAACAGAACAGAAAAAGGCGAATTCCATCATTTACTACAAGATGATGAAAATTTCTTTCAGATGTACTTATGAATGAATAAAGAAGAATTTAATTTCCTATATAATCTTATTAAGGATGACATACAAGGACAAAATATGCAATTTTGAAATTCAGTCAGCTAAGTAAAAATTAGTTATATGTTTAAGGTAAGTTTAATTTTGAATAAGGTTTTATTGTCAAAATACAAAACAAAAAATATTTTAAAATTTAATAACAATAAAAAACTATTTCTCAATGCTAAGCTTGTAAAAAAATTGTTATGAGTTGTACAAATTAAAACAATCAACTTGTTCCATCTCTAAATTTGTTAATTGTTATAATGTTGGTGGGTTTTGACTATTTTTGACTTTTAGCTTATTTTGTTAACATGATAAAATTAATATTCAAATTCTTAAAAATAATTCTTGCAGGTTTGCACAAAAAAACATAGAAAGAGTCCCCAAAAAACTATATGTATAATGATTATGAGATTACAGTGGACCTCCACTTTACGATATTAATCTATTCCAGAGACACCATCATATCATGAAAATATTGTAATGTGAACCCAACAATACTGTGTTTTGGTAATTCGTTCCAAGACTTCAGAAGTTGAAATTTTTGTCATATAACTAAGAAATTTCTCTCTCTAAAAGGTCATTTTTATAACAGAAATTGTATTAGTTTTATATAAATTTATGTCAAATAAGCAAAACAGAAAAATCACTTCAACTAAAGGATGCAAAAACAAAACAAGGGTCTTAATATTATATAGTACCTCATACAATCTCACTTTTTTTTATTAGTATTTCCTCCAGTTTCCTCTGCTCATGCTATCATACCTCGTGAAATTTCTGTTCAAACAGAAAATGTGTGAGCTCCTGAAAATGTGAGTCAGCCTACAATATCATGTGATATCTTGTGAATACAGTGAATGACAACAGTGTCTCCACCTTGACAAGACATTTTTGAAATGTATCATAACTGGAGATGAAATGTGAGTTTATAGTATGATTCAAAAACCAAACAGTAATCCAGTGAAAGACTTTTCCCCTCCTCCTGATCCAAAAAGGTGCAGTGTGTGTGTGTGTGTTGCATGCAGAAAACGCCCTTAGGCCATGTTGTTATCATCATATTTTGATTGTGAGAGTTGTCCACCACAAATATAGTTCAGCAGAATAAACAATTAATAAAGAGTTCTACAATGAAGTTCTGAGATGCTTTCATGATGTAGTTTGAACAAAGACTGGAAGCAGTGGAAAGCTAAAGACTGGCTGCTTCACCATGAAAATGCATCATATTCATTGCTACTTATACAGTTTTTTGGCCAAATATGGAATTGCTTAGGCCCAGCAACTCCCATATTCTCAGATATGACTCTATGTGACTGTTTTTTGTTTCCCAAACTGGAAGGACACACACACACACACACACACACACACACACACACACACACACACACACACACACACACACACACACACACACACACACACACACACACTTCATCAGTATGTACTACATTACATTTTTCACATATGGGTATCCAGGTGTTTTTTTTTTTTTTTTTTTTTTTCAAGTATATTTCAAATAATGTTTATTTTAGTATGAATTGTCTTTAAATTTGTCCAGTATGTGCTGCCATCTCTTATCTGTGTTTCTAACTAATTGTATATACAGTTTTAATGGATGGTAGCATAAAAATAACTTGGAAAATTGAGGAAGACATTGCACCTGCTGGCCATTATTTGCTGATTTTGACTTCCAAAAGCCAAACTTGAAAAAATTATCTAGAATACAGAAGTTCATGAAATTGAATTAAATGATACAAAAATAAATGTAGAAGATATTACTGCTTCAAAAAAAAAAAATTTTTTTTTATTAATTTAAAAATAAATAAATTCTGGTTTGATTTTTCAACAATAATTTTACTCTAATTCTGGACAATCACATCAAGATAAGAAATTAATATTAAAATCACTTAGGTAAAAAGTTTTCATTTTTACAAAGATTCATGAAGAAACCCTTCAGGAGTAGGCTCCAGATGCAGACTGGATCAAAAATTCTTACCGGAGAAAACTTGTAGCGGCCTCATACTAGTGTCCATGGCCAAAAATCACACTAGCCTTCAGCCCACTGGGGTTTCCCCAGTAAGTCCACCTCTGGTAGGCTCTGTGGAGCCAACTCATTTGTGAAAGAGTTAATATCAAAATACTTTTAGGTATACAGTGAATGTCTCATTGTGGAGATAAGGGGATATCAAATTTACAATCCATGGGAGTGATTACGAATTCCCACAAATGCACCAGCTTTGCAATGTTCAAAATTTAATTCAAATGTCAAATGTTTTCAGTGCTGTTCTTATTTAAATAGTAACATAAAATAAATCTCAAAATATTTGTAATGAACTGAAATAAAAACAATTTTTAGCTCTTTTATTACAGTATTAACAAAAGTATATCTACCTACATCATATGCTAGTAAATCAGGAGTTAAAATTCCAGAAATATTATTTTTGAAGGCCACTTCAGGTTTGTCCATCTTTTCAATCAAATTACACTTGATCAAAACTATATGGGAACTTATTGGAACAGGAGTCTCAATATATCATAAAAGAGGGAAAATATTAATCAAGAATTCTACACATTCTGAAATATAAAATACAAAACTGTAAAACTGCATGAAAAGTATTCTAAAAATTTTAAGTACAGTTAAAAGTTTTTTCTTTACTTTGAGCTCTCATAAATATAAATAATATGGATTTGAATATTGCTTTTTTTTTTTTTTTAAAGACTAAAATTACTTACACCAGTACCTTGATTTGCATCATCTTCATCACATTATCTCCATAATATCATCAATTAGCTTTAGATATCCATTTTGTAATTAAATTTCATTGCCTGGGAATTTCAGCATGAATGTGCACATAAACATTCTGTTGATCCACTTTCACAAGTCCTTTTTAGTTATTTTCTTGTAGTGCATGTCCAATAGTTAATCTATGCCAATTTCCTCCATTTCCTCGAGTCAACTTGTTTGGCTAAGGTAGTAATTTCTTGGTGAACAGCCAGCATAGCATCATCCTGTGATGATAAAAATATCATCAAAATTTTGAACATTCTGGTCATATTTTATGCCAAACACCATGCACTTCAACATTACTTCAAGATCTGATAAGTCTTTATGATTTATCTTTTTGAAACTTTTATAGTTGGCTTATCTTTTCCACCTATGATTGTGAAGAACTGTACTGCAAAAGTAATGTCTTAAAATTAAAACTCCCACTGGCCATATTAAAAATCTGGTGCTGGAAGGGAAGAACACAAATTTCACATTATCTGAAGGTTCATCTAAATTGACCAAATGATGGGGGGCATTATCCAACAAAAACATGCTTTTAAAATCTAGTTTTTTTAGCACAATCTTAATCCCTGTAATGGCACAGGTAGAAACCCAACAGTGAAATAAAACATCCAGGGGGTCTTTCTGTTTGCTCATCAATGCTCATACAAGGAATGCTTTGAGGAGTTCTTTGCTGTTGCCCTGGGATTTACATAAGACTAGAAGAGGCCTAAATTTAGTTATCTGCTTATGTGCCCCTCCCCCCCACCAAGGAGTGTAAGTCAGTCTTCATTCGTTTTTGAAAACTGAGGTAGCTTCCTCTGCTTTGGGGATGCAAGTTGGGAGTACAGAGAGAAGCAACAAGATTAGTCAAGGCCATGAAAGACTCCAGTTCTGCAAATTTCAGCATTTCTAAAACAGCCTAGTCTCATCCACATTTAAAATTTGTTTCAAAGAATATCCACTCTAATGAATGATCATCACTTCCATGGAAAGCTCTGTTGCAGCAGTCTTCACTAGTTGCACTTTTATCATGAGGTTAGCATGAGCTTTGTACTCCTCAATCCAACTTTGGCACATCCAATTGTGAAATGTGCTCTGGTTGTGATTTCAGATCCTTGAATAAGCATTTTGTTTTGGATTGAATAAGTCTTTCCTTAAAGGTATTCTCCTTTGATTTTGGTCTTCAATCCATGTGACAAAGAAGGGACTACTTTTTACAATCAGACTGCTCCTGTTCAAATTACTGAATGATAAGCACAATTGTTACAGACGTTTGATTGATTTCATACAGTGCTACAGACAATGAAATGGCCAGTAGACAACACTAGTCTGGATGACTTTACCTGGGGTCGAATAATTGGGAAGCTCGAGGAAGGCTGAAGTGCGAGGAGTGTGGCTGCAGAGTTCGGTATCGCCCATAGCATCGTCTTGTGTATGGTCGGCCTTCAGAATGACAGGTACAGCTGTTCAAAGGACCAGTGGTGGTCGTCCACGAAAAACAACGCCCAGTGATGACCGCTATATACTCCTACAGGCCGAGAAGGACTGACACCAGACAGCAGGATCCATTGCAAACCAGCTGCACAGGACACAGGATGTCGCAGTTTACTCTGGCCAGGTGACTCCACAAAGGTGGACTGTTTGCCCGACGGCCAGTATGTTGTGTCCCTTTAACACCTGCCCATTGGAGACACTGTTTACAGTGGTGCATCGAACACAAGGACTGGACAGCAGTGCAATGGGGTAAGGTACTCTTTACTGATGAGAGTAGATTCAGTCTCAGCAGCGATTCTGGACATCAGCTAACCTGGTGAGAGGTTGGCACACGGTATCATCCCGCAATCACTGAAAGGGATCGATATGGCGGTTGAGGTGTTTTCATCTGGGGAGGCGTTATCTTGGATGGACGTACACAACTCCAGATACTGGAAGGCAGTACTGTAACCAGTGCATGCTACTGTACTGAGGTAATCCTTCCCCATGCGAGTCTGTTCCGAGGTGCCATTGGTCCCGAGTTCGTGTTTATGGATGATAACGGCACACCCCATCGCACTGCAGCTGTTGATATGTTTTTGGAAAGTGAGGACATTATTTGTATGGATTGACCTGCCTGTTCCACCAATCTAAATCCCATCAAACACACACACCTAGCGGCACGTCCACACCCACCAGAAAATGTTCACCAGCTGAAGATGGCGTTGACAGAGGAATGGATGATGTTACCACGAGAACTTATCAACAACGTTGTTCTAAGTGTGGACAGGCAATGCAAAGCCTGCATCGACATTAGGGGTGGCCATATCTCCTACTGAGGGCCCCCTCTTCCCTTTGTTCCATCTTGGGCAGTGATGCATCTGTATCATGGCAGCCAGTGCTATGTTGCCATTTTTGAATAATGTCACTCTGTACCGTTTTGTTTCCTTCATCATTTCTGTACCTCACAAGGTTCCTTTGGTATGCTTTTCCCATATCCAGGCCATTCCTATGAGAAGCTACAGGTGAAAACCTGACTGGTCTTTAATTTCGCACACCAGTGTAGAATATCCAAGCTTCACATCTAGTGGACTAGCTTTTTAGTTTTCTTCTTATAGATTATAGAAATGAGTGTGAAAGGCACTCATTTTTATAGAAATGAGTACCTTTCACGCTCATTTTTATAGGTATCAAAAAATAAATAAATTGGTAGGGTGAAAAAACAATTGCCACACACAAGGCACAACATAGAATGTATTTTGTAACATCCACAAAGCATAATAAAATTTAAATTCAATTATGCATTTACTCCTTAAAATATATATTATAAAAATTATATGACAAAATTATTTATACAATAAATTATATATGATAATTTTCCCCTAGTGAAGTAAATAATAATATAATTGAACAAGTCCCAAGTGGGCCCAAAAATTCCCGGCACACCTTTTGTGTCTGAATATTGCTGTCACTGCAGTATCTAAAATCTTTACATCTTACTTACATTTAAGATGTAAAATGCCCACATTTTTCATATTAATTTACAGATATTTCCCATGCATTTACCTCCCCCCCCTTTGCTGTGCCCCTTCTTGCTAAAGAGTTATTTTGGCTGTTTCAGCAGAAAATATAAATACTAGTCTACCATGACTAACCGCTATCAGTTTCTTGTCAAATATAGGATGGTTAAATTCGCTAGTGAGACTCTTATCCGACCCAGTTGCTTTCTCAGTTATAAATTCCCTTTGCCATTATTTTCTTAACTCAAGATAACAGTCGCTACACGCAGAAGTAAGTTCACAAGTCCAGGAAAATACGAACTTTCGCTCTCTGACAAACACTGTTCAGCTGTCCGATGTCAACCGCGTGAGTAAAGTGTCCCACCCGTGACCAAGCTCTGAGGAGGAGGAGGTGAAAGTTCACGCGATAAGCAGGATATACCCGGCGGACGACAGAGCGAGAGAGACGACGGTTGTTTTGTGGTGGCTTTTGGTAGAAGCAGTCGGTTAGTTAGTCTGTATGAGAGAGAGTGAAAAAATACAGTAAGTTTTTGGAAACGGGAATTACGTTACAGAATGACTGTACAGAGAGAAGCTTGAAGAACAGCGCAAGAAGATACAGAATGAGCGAGCGAAGATAGCAGAACCCGAAGGAAGGCTGCGAAAGCACGGAATCCCCTCACCGAGTTCCGCCCCCCGTAGAATGAGTCATCCGTATTTAGGTAAGTCATCCCACAGCTATACATAAACCTTACTCCTCAATAATATAATTAATTATGTTAGCATTGATAAATTGTAAAATGTCCTAATACCGCTATCTTAAATAGCGCATCACTTAGATTGTCAGTTTCACAAATTAACAATAGGTAAAGGATGTATCTTAAGCATGCTATCCTAAATAGTGCAGTATTTTTAGTATTGACCCCATCATGTTTGTACAACCATTATGTCATATGCTAGTCCTTGCCTGAGATGAAGTATCCACACGAAGAACACCTATGTGAAGAACCCATTAATTTCCAAAACATCAATAAATGCTAAGAACTCTTAAATACTTCCATAAAGTCAGTTTATATTATTGTAACCAAATGATTTAGGATTTGCTTGTCACTGCCGCTAGGGCAGTAGTTTTCATACATGTATCAATTCTATAGTGGAGTATATTAAACTATATTTTTGTTTTAAACATATGCCTCAGGCCTATCCTCTATTCACACGAATGAGTAAGCAAAGAATTATATAATAGAACTGATACCGCGGGTACTCGAATTTCTACCTATAATTGGAAAGAGTTTGAGTATTTTCACAACGCCTGATCGAAGCTGCAGTTCCTATTCCCTTGAATAGTTTACCGAGGGCCGAGATCATTGTCCTAATATGAAAAACCACTAGACAATCACATGAGTATACTGGGGTTATCATTGAACAAATGATTAAGGAAGGAAAGTGTCCCGCCATACAGATGTGTTGTCCAGAGAAGTCCGAACGAACGAAAGTAAGTAATTAATAAGCAAGCAAGAAGCATAATAAATAAAAACCTCCCAGTATAACAAAGAATATGTAAACTAATGTAATCTAAAGTTTAGTAAAACAGCAAAAAAAAAACAAACATTTAATTTTTGGCACTGACTGCAATATGTATACACAAAAAATCAGGTGTTAACAAGAAATATGACATATTACCACACAATACAATCAAACAGGAGTTGAGAACCTTCCTGACAGATAATGATGAAAACTTCAATTTTTTGGTTAAAATGGGAATTTTAATGCCAAAAATAAATAAATAATCACCTCCCATATCACCTATCCATCCCCTTTAATAGCTTGTCTAGTTCTTCCTTGAATTATTCAAACTATCTGTTTCTAAACACCAGATGGAGGTTTGTTCCAACAATCAACTACTTACTGTCTGAAGGCACATTTCCACACCTATACTGCAACCATCCTTCCTCAATTTGAATTTATTCCCCTTCATGCATATAGTCTCAAAAAGAGGAAGGATTCCAACAGCATTGAGCTTACTGATTGAGGTGTTTCAAAGCCTGAAACACCTCAATCAGATCTTGCAGGTGCCTAGTCTCCAGATACAACAATTTGCATAACTGAAACCTTTCCTGGTGATAGCACACTTGTTTCCCTCACTAATCTCTATCTTCTCTGCACCCATTCCACCAGATCCACATCCTTCCTAAAATGAGGCTTCTAGACCTGTATGTACTCAAAATGTGATACTCAGAATGTGGCCTAACTGTTGCCCTATACAATGGGATAATCACCTCCTTATCCTTGCTGGCAAAATTCTTGAATATCATTGGCAAAACTTCATGAACTGTGCTGGCAGCCTGTCTGCAGTGCTCAGAGAACTTCATATCTGACTGCAGAATTACCTTCAGGTCTTTTTCATTCTCACCACTCTAAGTGTGGTACCACACAGTTGGTATGTTAATCTGGGATTACTGCTACCCATTTGCAGTATCTTGTATTTGTCAATGTTAAACTTAAATTGCCACTTCTTAGCCCATCTACCCAATTTTTCTAGATCTTGTTGTAGTAGCTTACCCTAATTATTGCTATTAACCACTGTGTCTTGTATCATCTGCAAAATTAGACATTAAGTCCAATATGCTGTCATCAATATCATTAATAAATATCGAGAAGAATAGGCTCAGTCCTGAAACCTGGGGAACTTCACTAATAACATTAGTCCAAGAACCACTCTGTCTTCTCCTGCTCAGCCATCCCTTTATCCATAGCAGTAATTGCCCTTAATGCCACACTACTCCAATTTGTACAGAAATCTTTTATGCACAACAGTATCAAAAACTTTTCTGAATTCTAAGTATCTGATGTCAAAATTATTTTTTGCATCCATTTCCTTTCTTACTGAGTCATAGTATCCAATCAGATTGGTCAATTTTCTTGTGGGGGGATAAGCATGACTCCCAAGAAAATTTACATTTTTTATCCATAATTTTCATATTTTATTTTTCTACTTTCCTTTTAAAGCATAATTCTTCTCAGCGAAATTCTTCTCAGCCATGAGTCTGAGAAGAAAAAGGCCTAAATGGATGTCAGTTCATCTGACATCCATTTAGGCCTAAGCCTTGAATGGTATCTCTTAGTTGGTACAAAAATCTTAGTGCCTTCTATGATCACTTCCCATTTAGAATTTGCAGTTTATAACATCATCAGTTGGACCTAATGAACAGAATGTAAAAATTGTCTGAGACCACTGTAGTTGCCTCTATGAAAGAAAAATCCTTTCCCTTTGGTGTCGATAGTAGCTGCATCTTTAAGTACATCCTACATCACTGCACTGTGTTCATCATAATGGCATTTAAGAATTAATCAGTTCATTAAAAAAAACCCTTCTATTAAGTTTGATGCCTTTAGGTGTATAAAGTGGGTTTAGATGTTATTTGCTGGATCACCCACGAAACCATATAGCAATGGTATGCAGATTACACCTTTGAACGTTTAAGCTAAGGTTAACAATGTCAAGTTATAAATGCTCTCTTTCCTGGTAGTTGTCCCACAATATAAAAATATAACTTATAAATGTTTTAAGTATTTACAAGTTTGAGTTTTTCCTATGGATAGTAAAAATAACTGAGTACAAATGAACTTCGGAACCCTCTTGGTGGCACAATAGATAATGTTACTGGTTTATCTACAATGTATGGAAAAGGCCTGGGTTCAATTTTTATTACCAGCAAAAGTTCAGAAATACTTTCCTTTAAATAGCAAGAACATAATTATGAGCTTTTTACACACCATCACTAATGTACTCAATTTCAGGTGAGGGATTATGGTGTGAATGGAATGTAAAACCAGAGTTTTTCTCCCTAAAATACAGCAATTTATAGATGTGATATCCTGATATCTCAGTGCCTTAGTTGCTTTGGTGCAAGACAATGCTAAATGAATCTTTTTAACATGGGCAATAAATTTTTATGGGATTTTTCTCATTACAGTTAGTAGGTTTCAGACTAGGTAGCATTCCCCCCTCCCCAAAAAAACTGAGGTATTTTCATATTCTATTTTTCTACTCTTTTAAAGCATATTTGTTTAAATCTAATTTCAGTGCAAACAGAAATCCAATAAATCATAAGTGCAAGTTTTATAACTTACCATGAGTCTATTTTTCACATTCATGAGATTATACAAGGCTGAATTCTTATTTATCATTTCTTCCTGTGACACACTTGAAGAGCGAATCACATAAGTAAGAGGTAATTCAACTGTACAGATAAAATTATCATTCTTTATGCCTTCTATGCAACATACTCTATAAAATATTTCAAAAATGAAAAACAAAACTATAGAATAAAATTTGTAATATCATTGTTTCTTTTTAAAATTACTTTATTTTTTAAAAAAAGTAACGTTATTCGATTACTAGTCCTTAATTAGACAAGAATATGAACCGAAAACTCTATCAACAATTGATTAATACAGTAATTTAAAGCAGCGTATTGAGGAATCTAGTTGATTCCTGACTTCATTGGAGATCAACTGATAGGATTTAGTCAAATTAGTAATAACTGATTAGCAAACCCTTACAGATTAATTTAAGCTACAATTTGGAGATCCAGAGGTAAAGGAATGCATGGAAATGCTTATGTATGTCATATCAAAGATCTTAGCCTGTTTCTTATGTATGGGAATTACACATACACACACACCATCTTGCAGAGTTTCGGTAGATACTAGTTTCAACAGAAATAGAAAAATTAAATAGGTCAATGAGGGCATTTTTCAAGGAGTCACAACACTTTTCTTTCCAGAAGATAAGTTAGGGATATCTAGTTAGGTCCATAGAGGGTTTTTCTCAGTTAACTTGACTAGTGCATATTCAAAATCTGCATGCATGATGTGATTTGTGCATGAGAGGATCTACGTGAATGGCAAAATAGTCAGTTTTTTTGAGCACAGTGTTTCCATTAGTGTTTTGTTATGTTGCTCTGCTCCTTTGGAATGTTTTAAAAAGTTCCAAAAAATCTGATACCCTCCCACTCACAATTAAAAGGTCAAACTGCATAGTCCTGATAATTGATCTTTGATGTATCTTACTCTTCAAGGTGTTTTTAAGTCAGATAGGAAAGCTGTTCATTACTGGGACAAAAATCATAAGCATGGAAATGATATAGCTGAGCAGTTAGAGTAAGAGTGCAATAGTATGCTCTTTGAGTGGATCATAGTTCAAGCCTGCTAAATATGATTAACATTTGTATTCATAATTTATTGTACACTCTGGCCTGGCAATCATGCTGGAGTATACAGAACAATATTATTCTTGTTATTATTCTTGAAAATTTATTTTTATTCTTACAATATTATTATACATTATATATCTTACATTATTATTCTTACAAATTTATTCTTACAAGAAAAATTAGTAACAAGTTTGGTAACAACCAAATAAGGGAAAAATTGGTAACAACTTTATAGCAATCAACCTTGAAGTCCTTAATATACAGTCAGTCACTGTTATCAACAATATAATATGGTAGAACATTTCCAATCATGGTTTTGCCTTCCTGAGAGGTGGAAACAAGAACTTCACACTATAATGCTTTGTCAGCTAATGAAAATATAGAAGCCTTAGAAAAGAATGCTTTCCTTTCTAAATCACCAGAAAGGAGAGTGGGTATAGGATTTTCTCCTACCCCAGCAGGCAGTACACCTTTTTGTATTCATATTTCAGCATCCAATATATGTATAGGTGCCTTCTGATTAACATACAGGCTACATTCTTAAAAACTCGTATGTTAAAAGCAGATGGATGATGTCTACAGAAACTCGTAATACAAAGGAAAATATATTGCTGCACTAGTCCAAAAAAATATTTTTTTTTACACTGGAAATTACTTATGATACATCTGTAAGTATTAAAATTTCAATTTATATACTGTACACTAAGCAGCATAAGCACAAGGAAGCTTATGCTGCTTAGCTTGGCAGCAGTAGTAGGTACTACTACTGCTGCCAAGTAGTAGTAGTATCTAGTAGTAGGTACTACTACTGCTGCTAAGCTAAGGATTTTGAAGCTGGCAATATTTACATAGGTGCTAATTTTCTTTAATTTTTGGAAAATGTGATACATTTTGTTTGTAATTTTAATTTTTTAATTAAAAATTAAATGCTTAAAAATTTTGTTTACATCTTTTATTTTCAAAGAAACAAAAATAAAATGTTAATTCTGCTGAAAATTAACAAAAAAATTTTTTTTAGACAAGGTAATCCTGAGTATTAGTCTCTTCCATTTTCCAGATTAAAAGACCATTATGTGTGTAATATTTAAAATGTGCACATGCCATTTCAAATATGGCACGCTTCACAGTGCACCAAATTTGAAACATATATCTCACTTCTTGCAGAGGTACACATCTTTAATGAATACTGCATTTTGTTTTGTTGCCTTCATTTATGCAAAAACACCAAAAAATCTTTTTAAACAACTTGTATACAACTGTAGATGTTTATATAGCTAGTGGAAGAGGAACAAGCAAGCAACTCTGAATCATAAATACTACTTTGTGTAATTCAAAAAATTTCAGTGTCAGCAAGTGTGAGATACTTTTTTTTTTTTTTTTTTTTTTATTTTCCCCTTAGTAAACTCTCATTTCTAAAAATTCTAATTTTTGATAAATCCCTTTATTTTTTACACAGATCCACAGGTTAAAATGGACTTAAAAGCTGTTATAAAACAACTAATTTTGTCTTTTGGCTAATTTCTCTTTTCCTGCAAAAGAATTTGTTTAACTAGCTTCTTGCCTCCACTTTACTTATTCTATTGTTTGTTTTTGCATCTGATCTTCCATTTTCATTAAAGATTGTTCCCAGATACACAAAATTATTAATTTATCGAAATTTTTGGTTATTCAGTATACAAACTTGGTCTCTCCCAATTTTCATAACTTTTGTTTTTGTGTGACTAAATTCCATACCAAGTCCTTTGTTTTTTTTCAGATTCTTAAAGATTTTGCGCACTACTATATAATAGCATAATGTTATCAACATATAATAATAATCCATTTTTTTACATCTTACACACTAAACTTTATCAGTAAGTTTACATTCTTTTAGTAAATGGTCGATGAAAATTATAAAAAGAAGTGGCAATAAGGTGCATCCCTGCCTTATTACTGAGTTTAACCTTAAACCTTTTTCCAAGCTTCCTTCAGTCCATACCGAAGAAATACCATTTTTATAAGAACTTTTTTCCCCTTAAAAGATTATTCTTGATGCCATATTAAATACACATAAAACACGTATTTAATATGGCATATGAATAAATCTTAAGGCATGGACAATCCAGGAACTTCTATTGAAGCTAACTAAGACCTATTTGCAACAAAGGTCTTGTCAAATAAATAAAAAGACTAACAAAATCAATAAAATGATAAAATAACCTAATTTCAGAAAACTGAAACCTGCTGGCTGTCGGCAGATGCCTTTCAGTTGTTATAAGCAGATGCTATAGTCTTGAATAATCATGATAGAATGAACTTTGTGTATTCACAAGTTACTCTGAGATACACTGCTTTTAAACAAATAGCATCATTGTAAAGCTATTCTGCTAAATTTTTAAAATGAGACCTACTATGATAGCCTATTTAGAAGCTTATTGGTCTCTCATCAATAGTAGGTGTTCTCAGGAAATCTTTGATGACTTGTGAATAACAAAGCAGATCTGTGATTTTCCATTTATGTGAGATGCTTTATCTTATACTGTAATGAAACAAAATTCATGTGATCAATGTGAACTATATGATCTTATATTACTAACTGAGATCACTAGTTATCTAATAAGAGACCAGTAAGTCTCAAACATGCTGACACAGTGCATCATATTTTAAATAAATGTGCAGAATGGCCATATACAGTGAGTTTGATGACATCGACACTGACATCCATGGGCTGAGAAATTGTGAAACATCCTCCTTACAGTTCAGATTAGCCCCCAGTGATTATTACTTGTTTAGTCCCAGAAGGGCAGAAATCAAGAGGGATGACAAACTCAAGCATGGTGTTTTTAATTGACTATGCAGGCAACATACTTGTTCCTCTACACTGACACACTATTACCATTGCAGTGGTGAGGCACTAATAATGATAGCATAGAAAAAAGTAAACACTAGGCTAGCGAGGTTGAAAAAGACCAACGAGCCTGGTTTATGTTTCTTGTAAAATTATAAAAATTCAATTCAAACCTGAAAGCTCATAAATTAATATTTCGATATTATGGAGTATATGTAGAAGATACAGTGGACCCTCTTAAATGGTACTGGATAAGAAACCTCTGGGAATCTTTTCCTTCTTATGACAATTATTTATTGTCAGAAAACAACTGTCATACTTAAAATCAATTCATGTAGATCAATAATAAGTTGAACCTGATTATAAAACAGTCGTAAAATTTGTGTTTTACCATTCAAAAAACTTGACAACTGAGATTGTAAAGTTTTTTGAACAGTAATGTTACAACAAATATAAACAGGATAAATGTATGTTGATGGCAAAACTTTCTTTCATTTAGGAATCTGATCTTTTCCAAACTGCTCTCAAGAGATGACATTACTTCAGCATTCTCACTTACCTAACACTAACTAAAACAATCATTAGCTTTTATTCGTTGGTGAGGTCACACAAATTAATTTATCAATTTAGTGGAGATGGTATTTCAAAGTTTGAAACTCTTACATTACTAGCACACAGCCACTGATTCATCACCACCTCTGTAGCCAAGTGGGCAGGAGCGGCAGTGCGTAGCACACACTTCTTGATTAGACCGGGGTTCAAGCCCGTGACACCAAATATGGAGGATGTGGAAAGGTCAGGGAATGACCACTGCATATCCCCGGAGCAATATGGCCTTAGTTGCTAATGCTCCTAAAAACCAAACAGCAACAACTGATTCATCAAATTTATAAATATAAAAGCACTAGAAATTGAACAAGTTTCCAGAGCCCTATATCTTCAGCTAATAAGGACATAAGAATCAAATAACTTGCACTAGCTGAGGATGAATAGTCCCAAAAAAAATTGTAGTTTGAAGTGCTTTTGTGTTTAATTTTAAATTTAATAAATCCATTTGAGAAGCTGGTCATAGTAATAGTCACATAGAGTAAGGAAGCCACAGGCTTTTGCTGCACTGGCTAGGGGGGGAAAAGTAGATAAAAAACACAAATTAGTTGCTTCCCCCCCTCACATAGGTAACTATCCAGTTGACCTTTGAATTTATTCAAACTCTCAACCTGGACAACTTGCGAAGGCAATCGGTGACTCACTGGCTAAAAGAAAACTTCCTACAATCTAGTTTAAACCCCTTCCCCTGTAATTTGAATTTATGCCACAGATTTCTGGAATTTTCTCTAACAGTGAATATTCTGTCTTCTTTCATTTCACTAACCCCTCTCAGAACCTCATAAACCTCAATCATGTCACCTCTGAGGTGCTTAGTTACCAAGCTCAGTAGCCCATGCAATCATGGTGGTGCCTCCGTAGCCAGGTGGGAAGGAGCAGCAGTGCATAGCACACGCTTCTTGATTAGACCGGAGTTCGAGCCCATCACCACCAAATACGGAGGATGCGGAAAGGTCAGGGTATGACCACCGCATATCCCGGAGCAATATGGCCTTAGTTGCTAATGCTCCTAAAAACCAAATAAACAAATAAACAAGCAATCATGGTCTTTCGTCATATGGTCGCTCTTTTGCTCATTTCAAGATGCAAGTTGCCCGTCTTTGGACCCTTTCAAGAAGCTCGATGTCTTTTTTCAGATGAGTTCTCCATACCTCAACACAGGATTCCAAATGTGGTCTTACAGCTGCCTTATACAGTGGGACTATGACCTACAGGATAATGTTTGATAAATCGTCGATAGGACACCATAGGCTTTCCTGGCTGCCTGTTTACACTGCTCAGAAAACTTCATATCTGTCCATAGCTCCCAGATCCCTTTCTTCCTCTACTGTTTTTTAACTACCAATCTTTATGTTGTCTCCAAATTTTGCCATCAAGCTTTCTGTTCTATCATCAATGTTGTTTATAAAATCAGAAACAAGTGATCCAAGAACCGATCCTTGGGGAACCCCACTTCTGAGTTTACACCAATCGGAAGAATATTCATCAATTACAACCCTTTGCCATCTGCCCTGCAACCATCAAGCAACCTCTTATGAAGGACTGAGTAAAATGCCTTGCTAAATTTCAAATAAACTATGTCAAAATTGTTTCCTACATCCAGCTCATGAGTAACTATGTCAAAATAGCCTATTTTTGACATGGTTACTTAACATGATTTTCCCTTAACAAAACCATGTTGTGTGCTATTCAGAATGTCAGACTAACTGGTCTATAGTTACCAACTTCACTCTTAGAACAGCCTTTATGTATTGGTAATACATTGGCACTTCTCCAATACAAAGGAATATCTCCCAAGTCCAAAGATGCCCTCTTAATTAACTTCAGTGGTTCAATACACTCCCTGGGGCCTCCTTCAAAATTACTGGATATATGCCATTGGCTCCAGGAGCCTTACTTGCCTTTATGCTCGAAAGTTTTTCTAATAAACAGTCATCTGTAATTTCAGAATCACTAATTTCACATGACTTAACCTCATGCATACAGCCTCTTCTCAGTGTGAAGAGTCTTTCTTCACTAAAGACAGATACAAAGTACCTGTTCAGTTCATCTGCAACATCAGCTTAGTTGTCTAACAATTTCTCACACCCAGTGCACAAGGGATTCTTTTTCTGATTCACTTGTTTCTTCCTTAGCATTCAAAGAGGCATATGATGCAAGAAAGCAAGCTTATGCAGCATCATCCAAAAAAAAAAAAAAAAACCCTCCCATTTCACCCCTCCATTCATTCCAAATGCCTGTCCAGCTCAGCCTTAAACTTCCACAACAAAAGATAGAAGTCTGTTCCACAAATCAACTACCCACTGGCCAAAGGCAAATTTCCACACATCTATTCTACAACTGTCTTTCCTCAATTGAGGTTCTTAATCTGAGCAAGAGGAAGAATCCCATCAGCATTCAGCTTGATCAACCCATTCAAGGCCTTATACACCTCAATCAGATCACCTCGCAGGTGCCTACTCTCCAGGCATTGCAATTTGCAGAACTTAAGCCTTTCTTGGTAAGAGCACCCCCCCCCACTTTGTTCCACTCACCAATCTTGTTGCCCTTATTTGTACTCGTACTAGCAACTCTACATCCTTCCTAAAATGGTCAGGCCACACCTAGGAAGGTGTGGCCTGACCATTGCCTTGTATAATGGGATAATCACCTCCCTGACCTGCCCTGGCAGCCCGTCTGCACTGCTCAGCAAACTTCATATTTGACTGCACAATTACCCCAGGTCATTTTCACTTTCAACTACTCTGAGTGTAGTACCACACAGTTGGTACGTTTCTCTTTGGTTATTGCTACCCATATGCAGTACTTTTCATTTGTCAATGTTAAACTTCAGTTACCACTTCTCAGCCCATTTGCCCAACTTATCTAGGTCCAGTTGGAGTAGCATATTGTCTTTATTGTCATTAACAATCCTGCCAACCTTTGTATCATCTGCAAACTTGGACATTAAACCTGATATACCTTCATTTCGTCAATATCATTGATGAATACACAAAACAACAATGGTATTCAAACAATAATGATATTCATTTCATCAATATCATTGATGAGTTATTCAGCAAGGGGAATGCCAGAAGTGTATTCAACTCTGGCAGTAAGCTAGAGAATCTTGTAATAACAAAGTGGAGGAGAGATTGTTGATATAAATACAAGAAAGGCATCTGGGGTGGATGGGATCTATCCAGTTATATTAAAGGAGGCAGCAAAGGAAGTAAGCAAACACTTAGCCATAATTATGAGAGCTTCCTTGGACTCAGGGGAGGTACCCATAGACTGGAAATGTGCAAATGTGACCCCAATTCACAAAGGAGGATCAAAGGGCGACACAAGTAATTATAGACCTCTTAGTTTAACTTCTGTTCCCGGAAAATTAATGGAGGCACTGGTTAAAGAAGCACTGCAGGATCATCTGGACAAGACTTCAGTTATAGCTCAGACACAGCATGGTTTTGTTAAGGGGAAGTCTTGCCTGACCAATTTGATTGGATACTATGATGCAGTCACAAAAGAACTGGATGCAGGGAATAACTTTGATATTATATATATGTGGATCTTAGAAAGGCTTTTGATACTGTTGCACATGGAAGACTGCTGCACAAATTGGAGCAGTGTGGCATTGGAGGCAAATTGCTGCTATGGATAAAGGGGTGGTTGAGGGGGAGAAGACAGAGAGTGGTAATCAATGGACACTGCTAATCGTGGACTAATGTTATTAGTGGAGTCCCTCAGGGTTCAGTATTGGGTCCATTATTGTTTTCTGTATTTATAAATGATATTGATGATGGTATATCAAGCTTAATGTCCAAGTTTGCAGACGATACGAAGGTTGGCAGGGTTGTCAAGGACACTACTGACACTATGCTACTGCAACAGGATCTGGAAAGGTTGAGCAGATGGGCTGAGTGGTGGCAAATGAAGTTTAACATTGACAAATGTAAAGTACTACATATGGGAAACAGCAACCCCAGAGCAACGTATCAACTCTGTGGTACGACACTGACAGTGGTAGAGAATGAAAGGGACCTGGGGGTGGTTGTGCAGGCAGATATGAAGTTTTCTGAGCAGTGCAGACGGGCTGCAAGAGTAGCTCATGGTGTATTGTTGATGATATATAGGAATTTTTCTAGCAGGGATAAGGTGATTATTCCCTTGTATAAGGCAATGGTCAGGCCACACCTAGAGTACTGTATACAGGTCTGGAGGCCTCATTTCAAGAAGGATGTAGGGATGCTGGAACGAGTACCGAGAAGGGCAACAAGATTAGCAAATGGAACAAAGGGGTGCTCTTACGAAGAAAGGCTTAAGTTTTGCAAATTACAGTGTCTGGAGACTAGGCACCAGCGAGGTGATCTGATAGAGGTGTATAAAGCCTCGAATGGTTTGAGCATGCTCAATGCTGATGAGATTCTTCCTCTTGCTCAGAATAATCACCTGAGAGGGCATAAATTCAAATTGAGGAGGGACAGATGTAGGATAGACGTGAGGAAATTTGCCTTTAGCCAGCGGGTGGTTGGTTGGTGGAACAGACTTCCATCCCTTGTCGTGGAAGTTGATAGCCTAAATAAGTTTAAGGCTCAGCTGGACAGGTTTTTCGAACGAACAGAGGGGTGAAGTGGAAGTGGTTATTTTTTATTTATTTATTTATTATTTTATTGTATTTTATTTTTTTTTTTTGGCTGATGCTGCATAAGCTTGCTTTCTTGCATCAAATGCCTCTACTAACGCTAATGCTAATGAATACACAAAGCAACAATGGGCTCATCACCGAACCCTGGGAAACTCCACTAATAACATTTGTCCATGAAGAGCAGTGTCCATTTCTCTGTCATCTCCCACTCAACCATCCCTTTATCCAATGTAGCAACTTACCCATAATGCCATTCCTCTCCAATTTGTATAGCAGTCTTCCATGTGCAACAGTATCAGAATCTTTCCTGAAATCCAAGTATATGATATCAAAATTATTTTTGGCATTCAGTTCCTTTGTGACCACATCATAGTATCCAATCAAATTGGTCAGACAAGACCTCCCTTTAAGAAACCCATGCTGTGTCTTAACTATTACTGCAGTCTGGTCTAGATGATCCTGCAATGCTTCTTTAACCAGTGATTCCATTATTTTCTCTGGAACACAAGTTAAACTAATAGGTCTATAGTTACTTGTGTCACACTTTTGAACCCCCTTTATGACTTGGTGACACATTTGCACACCTCCAGTCCATGGGGACCTCCTCTGAGTCCAAGGAAGATCTCATAATTACGGCTAAGGGTTTGCTTACTTCCTTTGCTGCCTCCTTTAATATAACTGGATCGATTTCGTCCACCCCAGGTGCCTTTTTTATGTTTAACTTCAATAATTTTTGCTCCACTTTGCTCTCAGTTATTAAAAAATCACTTAGCTCCCTGTTAGAGTTTGATAAACTTCAAGTACTCTCCTCATTGAATAACTCCTCATGTGTGAATGTAGATGCAAAATACTCATTCAGTTTATCAGCTAACTTAGCATGATCCTCAATAGTCAACCCATCTATGTTAAGTGGTCCAATCTAATTCATCCCTTTTCTTCTAGAGTTTACATAAGTAAAGAACTCTTTGCTGTTTTTCTTTGCATCCTTTGCCAAGGATTTCTCTTAATCTGCCTTCGCCTGCCTAACCGCCTTTGTGACTTGATTACAAATTGTATTCACATACGTGAAAAATTCCTTGTCCCTATTCCTTGCTCTCTTATCCAATGCTTTCTCATATGCAGCCTTGGCTCTCTAACCTTATCTGTGATACTATTACAAATCAACTTGTAGCTGTTTTAAGCTTTTAGAACTTTTCATCGCTCTGTAACTATTCCATGCTATCTTTTTCTGTTCTCAGCTCCACATTCATCCACTTCAGCATCCTCCTCCTGAAATATTTTCTAAATGTTATGTATGCATTCATGGCTTCTGAGATTTTTGCTTTAAAGGTAAGAAAAAAAAAGGTATTCCATAATTAAAGTGTATTCACCTTCACTTTGCAACCTGCCCAATTAATAGATTCCATATAGCACCTTAAAATGTCAGTCTCCTCTTCTGAAATTAAAACCAGTGCCTTTACCTATAATTACTGCAACATTTTTCTTCATCTTTCAACTGACTGATCACTACCTGCCAATGGTTCCTGTATTTTAAGCCCTGTGATATCATCTAATTCATGAGTAATGATGATGTCAAGATTCTTCTCACCACTAGTATTCTCTGAAATGCTGATTGCCTATTCATCATACTCCTCACAATCTTCTAGTCTGTAGTTTACTCCCATTCTCATTATACCTTTGTTTCCAACACCACAGATTCTACGTAGGCAGACAACTTCAGACTCAGCAAAAGCTCTTTTTGCACTCAGGCTGCTTTTGACAAGAAGCACGACATGACCACCATCTTCTATCTTTCCTAAATAAATGATACGTACTACAGTGGAACTCATCATCCCCAATTTCTGTTAGCCCTATTATGTCAGCATTAATGGTCCTAACAAGGAGTTCAAATTCAGCCATTTTGTTGACAATAGTTCTGACATTACTGTAGACACAGTTAAGACTTAAGTATTCTACAGTTTACTATCCTGATACACCCCTTGAAGTTACTTAGGCTTGTTTCCCGATCTTTCTCATCCCACCCATTTGAAATGTTGCTATCCTCAGAACATCTTGCCAACATCAGTTGTTGTGGCAACAAACAAGAATTCTCGAGGTGAATATAGGTCATGAGGTGAGCATACTGATGTTTTAGATGTGTAAGTAATTCTTTCCTATTACATTAGATGTTTTGGAAGAGATAAGCGTTGCAAATGAAAGATGGTTTTTACAACATTTAATTCAATACTATTGAATTTAAACAAAGATTGAAGTCTCATCAAAAAGAAAATTTTTGTAGAATTATTTAATGACAGCCTTCTAAATTTTAATTAGCTTAATATCCAATGGAAGAAATGTTATCTGAAAAATTACTGCCTTGTTTCTGACTGCTATCAGTACAGTTCTCCGTCTTAACAGGCTTGAGAGATTTTTCAGTATTTAATAGAATGCATTTTTCTGCTAAGTATTGATTTGGTTTGTTCACTAACTGTAGATTGTTTTTTTATTCATAAGTTTTGGAAGTGTAGAGGCAATTATTCATGTACACTTATTGTTCAAGAATGCATATATAGTGTAACGAAGGAAAGAAAAAGGATGTCTGTGAAAGAAATTAAGTGTTAGAAAGATTTAATAAAAGTGAACCACTAAAATATTTGCATATAATTAAAGGCAATGATAATTTTCTTTATCCTAAAAGTACCAGGTGGCTTAAAGGTACCTACCAAGTTTAAATCTTTATTTCATCATAACTATTGAGAGTAAAAAACTTATTCTAACGGTATGCAAATTAACTACTCATGGAATTTATTTTTATTTATTGTGCTGCAGGCATGAAAATTGCAAAATAGTGTCATATACCCTGGAGCAGCAGATTTTTATAACTGAGGAATACTCTCATTTAGTAGAGATCCCTGAAGCCATTAGGAGAGCTTTTACAATGGACTTTTGGTGCCAGAATAGAGTCAGATAGGTACCTAATCATTAACCTTGTCCAGAAGTTTTGGAAGACAGGATCCATTCTGCAAAAATATTTCAACACAGCTGGCTCTCAATCACAAGAACTGAGATGAACATTCAAAAAGTGAGAGGAACATTCGAGAGAATAATATTTATCAATCTCCTGGTAGACTTCAAAAAAGTCTACCGGGAGAGCTTATCAAGAACAGGGTATCAAGTGCAGCAGTCTGTAGCACGTCCTCAAGTCTGACCTGCATTTGTTTCCATCATCATCATCAGCCATTTTCAATCCACTGCAGGATGAAGGCCTCTCCAGCAACCATACAAGATCCAAACATGACAGCCACTCAAGGAGAGCAATGCTATTGCGAGATTGGGCTTTGTTAACTGTGCTGGACACATCTCCAAAGGAAGAAATTGACCCTGCCCTAATCTGGTTTTCTGACCTTGATGGATTTGAAAACAAGCAGAAATGGCAAATCTGGGGGTCTGAAAATTACCACATCACAGTCTCAGCAAGTCCACATCCAAAGAACATTACTGTTTGTTGCACTATCTCCACTTATGGAATTTGTAGCCCAATATTCAAGGGGTGAGGGAGGAAATGTTACCTCATTCAGTTACAGATGCTTGCTTGAAAATGATTTCATTCCCTCGTTGCAGGGTTTCCATGGCTCAAGATGGAACGCAACTCAATCATTCATAGCTATTTTTGAACTTTGGAATGAACATTTTGGGGAGAATGTCACTGCTTTGGACCATTGGAAGTACTATGGAAACGGCAGTAAATGGCCTGCCTATTCCCCAGATCTCAGTCAATTTGACCTCTTTCTGGAGATATGTCAAAGATCATTTACCAGAGCAACTCAAGGATCTTTGAACTGAAATCATCAATTCAACGTTGCAATTTTGAGATTTCAATAGTGGTTCTCCAAACATCTGTAACAAATTTTAGAGTAAGGCTGAGAAAAATCACTGAAGTGGAAGGACACCATGTCGAACACTGTCATATAAATTCCACGAGTATTTCATTTGCATACCATTTGAATAAACTCTGTTCTTTCAATTGTTATGGAGAAATAAAGATTTAAACTTGGCAGGTACCTCTTGGGCCACCCAGTAAAAGTCCATTATATAATCAAATTTCCATATGCATTTAAGATTAATTTTACTATTACTATAAAGGAATATACTTTGCTACCGACCTCCCTAATGTAATTTCAAATGGCTGATCAGATGACTGAAAAGTTCCATCCAAAGAAGTCTTGTGACACTGTAATATTAAGTTGCATTTACCACATAATAATATATATTATAATTATGAAAATATGATACTTACAAAGATAAACAATTAAAAGCTTTTATAAATTCACTTATAGTTTTATTTCATTCATAAAATGAAAAATTAAAATTCAAGATGCATAATGAATCATGTTTTACCATTAGATTATTCTTTTCCTATACTAATCACACAGTGGCACCATTTCATTCTCATTAAAGCAATAAAGGAGATAAAAAAAATTAAAGGCTTAAATGATAAATATTAGTATTACACTGGTGTGCAAAACTTAAGGACCAACACTATTTCTAAAGGTTACAACCACGAAATCTTTACTTAAGGTACTCTTTACTGATGAGAGTAGATTTAGTCTCAGCAGCGATTCTGGACATCAGCTAATCTGGCAAGAGGTTGGCACACGGTATCACTCCACAAACATCACTGAAAGGGATCGATATGGTGGTCAAGGTGTTCTCGTCTGGGGAGGCGTTATCTTTGATGGACGTACACAACTCCAGATACTAGAAGGCAGTACTGTAATCGGTGCATGCTACTATACTGAGGTAATCCTTCCCCATGTGAGTCTGTTCCGAGGTGCCATTGGCCCCAAGTTTGTGTTTATGGATTATAACGGCACACCCCATCGCACTGCAGCTGCTGATATGCTTTTGATAAGTGAGGACATTGTTCATATGGATTGGACTTCCCGTTCCACTGATCTAAATTCCATCAAACACATATGAGACGCTCTAGGTAGACACCTAGCAGCATGTCTATGCCCACCAGAAAATGTTCACCAGCTGAAGATGGTGCTGACAGAGGAATGGACGATGTTACTACAAGAACTTATCAACAACATTGTTCTAAGTATGGACAGGCGGCACAAAGCCTGCATCGACATTAGGGGTGGCCATATCTCCTACTGAGGACCACCTCTTCCCTTTGTTCCATCTTTGGCAGTAATGCATCCGTATCATGGCAGCCAGTGCAATGTTGCCATTTTTGAATAAAGTCCCTCTGTACCATTTTTTGTTTCCATTTTTGAATAAAGTCCTTCTGTACCACTTTGTTTCCATTGTTGTGTCGGTGTTGTTTCCTTCATCATTTCTGTACCTCACGAGGTTCCTTTGGTATGCTTTTCCCATATCCAGACCACTCCTATGAGAAGCTACAGGTGAAAACCTGACTGGTCCTTAAATTTTGCACACCAGTGTATTATGGCAAAATGATGCAATGAAGAGAACATATAGTATTGGCCAAAAAAAAAAACCTCCCCTTGTAACCCACTTCATTTGCCCATCCCTTCTAATACAAATTAGAGCAGTATGCATTAAGGGGAAGTTGCTACAATGGATAAAAGGATGGTTAAGTGAGAGAAGACAGAGAGTGGTAATTTAATGGAACACTGCTCTTGGTGAACTAATATTATTAGTGAATCCACCAGAGTTCAGTATTGGGTCTCTTGTTGTTTTCTGTATTTATTAATGATATCGATGAAGGTATATCAAGCTTAATGTCCAAGTTTTGCAGATGATACGAAGGTTGGCAGGGTTGTTAATGACACTAATGACAGTGCTACTGCAACAGGATGTAAAAAAATTGAGCAGATGGGTTGAGAGGTGGCAACTGAAGTTTACCATTGACAAATGCAAAGTACTTCATATGGGTAGCAGTAACCCCAAAGAAATGTATCAACTCTGTGGTACTACACTCAGTAGTGGAGAATGAAAAAGACCTGGGATTAATTCTGCAGTCAGATATGAAGTTTTCTGAGCAGTGGGCTGCCAGAGCAGGTCATGGGGTTTGTCAATGATATACAGGAATTTTTCTAGAAAGGATAAGGAGGTGCTTATCCCCTTGTATAAATGGTCAGACTACACCTTGAGTACTGCATACAGGTCTGGAGACCTCATTTTAGGAAGGTACTCTGTACTCATTCTAGAGTTGCTAGAATGAGTACAGAGAAGGGCAATGAGACTGGTGAGGGGAACAAAGGAATGCTCTTACCAAGAAAGGCTTAAGTTCTGCAAATTGCAGTGTCTGGAGACTGGGCACTTGTGAGGTGATCTGATTGAGGTGTATAAGGCCTTGAATGGTTTGAGCAGGCTCAATGCTGATGGGATTCTTCCTCTTGCTCAGATTACAAACCTGAGGGGGCATGAATTCAAATTGAGGAAAGACAGTTGTAGAATAGATTTGCGAAAATTTGTCTTCAGCCAGCGAGTAGTTGATTCTTGGAACAAACTTCCATTTGTCGTTGTGGAAGTTGATAGCTAAAATAAATTCAAAGAAGTGGACAAACCTTTTGAGCAAATGAATGGGTGAAATGAGAAGTTATTTTATTTTTTATTTATTTATTTTTTTTGGCTGATCCTATATAAGCTTGCTTTCTGGCATCATATGCCTCAACTAATGCTAATGCTAATAATTTGTTCAATCCCTTTTTTAAATTGATTCAGATTTCCTCCTTACACAACACTAACTGGAAATTTATTCCAAAAATCAAAATTTTTATAGCTCCATTCCTGTTGCAATGATCTTTTATTCCTTCTTTAACTATTGGCTCTATTAATTTTACCTAGAATAGACATTAATCTTACAGTATAATTATTACTATAATTAATTCACTTCATACTGAAGTGAATTAATTTTGGCTGAAGGTAAATTTACAGACATCTATTCTGAAACCATCTGGTTTTTTATTTGTTCCCTTTTGTGTTTTTCACTTGATACAGCTACCTCAACATTTAGTTTACTCAACCCTTTTAAGCCTTGAGTACTTCTAGTCTTGTCTTAACTATTAATTCTAGTCTTAAATTTTAAGTGCCCCCCATAGGCATCTGGTTTTCAGAAAAGAATATTGTTTTCTGCTCCTCATCTAATCTTGTTGCTCTTCTCTGCACTCTTTCCAAAAGCTCTGTTTCCTAAAATGAGATTATACAATGGTATAATCACCTCTTTATCCTTTGTGGCAAAGTCCCTATATAAAGCACTGACAGTAGCCCATGCATTTTTTGAGCAATCTGCCTCCATTGCTCAGAGAACTTCATGTTGGGCTATGATTACACTAATGTCTTTTTCACTATCAAGTTTAGTTCTACCCAAAAGGTAGAACCAAACATAATAGTTAAAGTAGCATGTAATTATTAATCTGTATTATCAGCAAACCTTTAGACATAAAGTTTGAATACTTACATCAATATCATTAATAAACATTAGAAACAGTAAAGGACTCAAGCACTGAACCCTGTGAAACCCCACTTATAATATTAGTCAATGAAAGAGCAATGGTCATTTATAGCTGTCTCCTACCATTTAACTATCCCTTTATTCATAGCAATACCTTTTTCCTCATCCAATATTGCTCCAATATATATAACAATCCTTTGATATTATCTTTTATTATTTCTTTAACTATCGGCTCTATTAGTTTTCCTGGAAGAGACATTAAACCTAGAGATCTGTAATTAATTCACTTCACCCCTGTGAATAGTAGAGACATTTGTATTTTTTTTCTTTTCTACTTACCTTGACTCCAAGGATTCAGTGCAAGTCCCTAAAGAAATCCTAGATCGTTTCACTCGGGATTATCCCTTTTGTGAATTTTAATATACCTGCACAAATTCCTGTACTTTACTTTACTTTTATTTACTTTAAAATTCAAGGGTTTCTCTCTCCAACTTCCTTTCAGTTGTTTTCAGTTATCATAAAATCATTTAGTTCCAGTAAGTTATTAAAGAGACTTCTGGTGTAAAACCTTCAAGTGTGAAGTGAAAAACTATTCAATTTATCAGCAACCAGTACAGATCCATCAATATTCTATTCATATCACATGGACCTCTGTGGTTTCTCTCTTTGCTTCTAGCCTTAACGTAAATAATTATTTGCTACTTTTCTTTGTTCTCTTAGCAAAAGACTTCTCATAATCTACCTCATTAAACGTAACTTCTTGAGTAACTTGATTAAAGACTAATTAATATTAGCATACGATGCAAGAAAGCAAGCTTATACAGCATCAATCAAAAAAAAAAAAAAAAAAAAAAAAAAAACTTCCCATTTCACCCATCCATTCAATCCAAAAGTTTGTCCACTTCTTCCTTGAATTTATTTATGCTATCAACTTCCACAGCGACAGATGGAAGTTTGTTCCAGCAATCAACTACCTGCTAGCTAAAGTAAAATTTCCGCACATCTATTTGACAACTGTCTTTCCTCAATTTCAGTTTATGCCCCCTCAGATGTTTGTAATCTGAGCAAGAGGAAGAATCCCATCGGTATTGAGCCTGCTCAATCCATTCAAGGCCTTATACACCTCAATCAGATCTCCGCACAGATGTCTAATCTCCAGACACTGCAATTTGCAGAACTTAAACCCTTTCTCGGTAAGAGTAACCCTTTGTTCCTGTCACCAATCTCATTTTGCCCCTCTCTGTACTCATTCCAGTATATATCAGAAATAAAAATACTAATGAAGAAAGAGGAATATTTCAAGGGTTATAATGAATGAAAAAGGGTAAATAGTTGCTAAATAGTTAAAAACAGTATCATATTATCCTATAAAAATGCCAAATTAAATAATTATTGGTGTGTCAGTATATGCTTGGTTCCAGTGTACTTACTGATGATCTCTGGTGATAATGTAATTGTACCTTTAAGTGTTTTAGTTAACTGGTTTTACTAAATGAAATAGCATGCTTAATATTAATGTCATCAAAAATTTATTTTAATTTTGAAGTATGTACTACAGGTAACCCCCAATTTATGCGGATTCACTTTTACATGGTTCATTTGAAAGAGAAACCTCAAAGCTTGGGTGATGCAAACAATTTTTGAAGACTGGTTCAAAAATTATTTTTGTCCATCGGTTAAGGATTATTGCTCTAAAATTGGTGTTGAACCTCAAGCTTTAATGTTATTAGATAATGTTCCTGGTCATCCTTAATTTGGAATCACTTGGTGATTTTCCAACTGAAATTTCATTTCTACCTCCCAACACAACATCAGTGTTGCAGCCTATGGATCAAAGAGTAATAACCACATTCAAGGCATACTATTTAAGGCGAACATTTCAACAGTTAATTGCAGACACTGATGGTCAAGACAAGGACAGTATGAGAGAGTGGTGGAAAAAATTTAGCATCCTACAGGCATAGATGAGCCAGGGAAAGAAGTTTCAACACCTTGCTTAAAAGGAGTATGGAAAAAATTATTCCTAAAAAATGAAGAGAGTTCACCCTCAGATACAAGTTCCAGAATTGTCAAAGAGATCAGTAACATGGCAACTGAAGCAGGAATCGACAATGTAACAACAGATGATCTGAATGAATTACTAAATGCCCACAATCAACCTTGGAAAAATGAAGAGCTGCAAGACCTAGAATTTAATGCAGCATTCATAATAAAAGTTCTGTCACTGCATGATCAATGCATGAATTTGTTAGAGGAGCATGGCAGTGAGTTTGCAAGGATAGATGCAGTTAGACGAGGTTGCGATCAGATGATAGACTGTTATAAGCAAATTTTACGAACAAAACAAGGCAAGCAAGGCAGACCACATTTGATTCGTATTTTGGAAAAAAAATAAAATAAATCTCTTATGACATGAATGAGTTATGTGATTTTTGTTCCAAGTCATTTTGAAAACTTACAATATGTATGTAATTAAAGTTTGTGTGTACTTTATGTGTTTATGTAATTTATGTGTACTTTAAATAAAAGTTTCGTACTATTTCATTGTATTTTGAATATAAATGATGTTTCAAGATATTTTGTACACTGCATTAATATGAGAAAAGAAAAAAATCAATCAATAAAATCGGTCAAAAGACGTGAAAAAAGAAAACGGTATCCCGGTTTAACACAGAAATTCGCTTTACGTGGATTTCTTGGAACACATCTCCTGCCATGGGCGTCCACAGAAAATTTTCTATGGGGGGGCAAAGCTTGGAGACAAATAATTACATCAATAAATTTTTAATTTTTTTAAATAATTATTTAATTAAACAAATAGATTATAGAATACAGTATTGCATCAATACAAAAACACATACGTAATGTGTATAAATTTACAATATAAAGGAAACAAGAATTTATATATATATATATATAACAGTTTTTTTAGTAAATTATAATACCAACTAGATAAATTGGAGAATTTAGCATAAAAGTATTATGGATGCAAACTATACTCATTTTTGTTTGCCATTTGCCACATGGCAAACAGAAACAGATAGCTTCAGCTAATTATTGATGGGATATATTGAGTGGAGCTAGCCTTAACATTCCATTCAATGTATCCATATATCTATAATTAGCTATATTATCATTTTAATTTTACTGTTTTATATTATTTTATTTTATGTGTTTATTTATAGGGTACAACAAAGAAGTCCAACTTAGGTTACCTAAACTTGGCCCTTTGAACTAATGAGTATAGTTTGCACCCCTAATACATTTATGCTAAATTCTCCAATTTACTAGTTGGTATTACAATTAACTAAAAATTGTTATATACAGACAGATGTAATGTACAATCATAAATTTGATGGCATTAATCTGTCACTCTTTCTCCTTTTCTATTTCTTATATTCTTTGACATAACTTCATATATATATAGATAATAATAATTTCAATAATCATGTATTGTATAAGAATTGAATTCACCGTCAATCGCTTGCAAACCTATTGATGACATTTTCAATAAATTTCTTCTTTACTGCTTCCTCTTCTAGTTTCTTCCTGTGCACACTAATCATACATAAACCTTATAAGTGAGTTTCGGAGATAGTGGACACCTTAACCATGTTTTCACACGTCTCAAGGTGCTAAACTTCTTTCAATGGTACAGGTCGTAACAGGTAATGTCATACCAATAGTTATTGCCGAATTAATAGAAGGGAAATAGTCGCAATGTTCCAAAACTTCTGGTAAAGTTTGGGGAATATCAGTCAATGAACCAAAAACAGGAACTCTGTTTTATTGCTGCAATAGATGAAACACGTGTTCTATGGTTACCCCGCCGTGGGCCAAAACCGGCCAACCCATAATAAAATTTTAAGGCAGACAAAGCATCCCATGGTCGAGGGTGTAAGGTTACATATCTCAATCACTTTTACGATTATAATTTGTGGAATTTTTTACTTGATCCCAGGGAGGGGCAAGTGCCCTGTTCTCCCCCTCTCTGCAGACGCCCATGTCCCCCAGAGGGGGGAAAACAGGGTTTGTCTGTATATATGTTTCTACCCCAGAAAAAGCCCAATAGTAAACTACAAAGCTTTTTTTTTTCTGGGGCAGTGATCCAGATGACATATTTTCATTCTCCCACAAAAAAATGGATATATGTTGATAACATATATAAAAAAAAGCATCTGAAAGGAAGCATTCCATATGAATAGCTATTCCAAAATTTTGTTTGTCGGTATCACAAGTTTTCACACTAAACTTTAGAAAACAGTTTAATCTTTTTTCTTGAAGACTCTGCACTTTATCTAGCTTGCATTTACTAGAAACAATACATTTAATTCATGGTAGATCATCATGGAAGTTGATGAAAATAATTAAAATGTTCAAATCAAAATATGCATTTGATAAATACCTCTTTAAAGTTAAATATAAATGACTTATTTTTAAATTTTTAAATTTTAAATATAAAAGGACACATGGGAGAAACAATGTAAAAACATGGACAATATTAAATATTACTATTCAGGGTATATATTTGAAATTTCAAGTTTCCTAGGAAAGCAAAAAACCTGCTTATCTTACCATCAACTTTTCTTCTGTTGCAAATAGAAAATAAGATGCAGAAGTATTCCATGCACCACTAAGAAACCTAAAGTAATATAATACCAATAAATAAAAATATACAAAAGCAGCATTTTTATTTTAAAAAAAAAAATTTAAATACCTACAATTTCAACAGTATATTTTGGGCTTCAATATTACACAAGTTTCCAAAATATTGAATTAATTTAATTTTAAAAAAAATGGTATTTAAGCATTTATAAAAAGAGGTACCCCTTCCGATTGATCGTTGTGAGTAGCAGTGATTAGCATGCCTAATCCACTATGGTTATCTTAGTTAGGGTGTTTATCCCCCCCCTTGCTGCTGTTTTAAAATTGGGAACTCATTTTTTGATTTTAAAATAGCGGCAAGAAGGGATAAACACCCTAAGACTAACCATAATGGGCTAGGCATGTCAACCACTGCTACTCGCAATGATCCATCGGAAGGGGTACCAGATTGTAAAGACCAACTCAAAACTTATATAGATGTTAAACCTTGAGTAAAACTCTGCTATGGAATTATGATGTTAAAAACTAGTTTGATTAATAATGTATAAGTCTTATTAGCAGGTAATTTAGTTAAAATTAATTCATTATCAGCTGCAGAAATGTTAGCAGCCACACAACAATCAAGCTCATCACAGCAAATCAGTATTTCCAGAGGGTAGGCTAGAACTCTCTCAGTATGCCAATGTGATGTCATCACTGACTCTGAAAGTTAATGTTAATACAGATATTCAAAAGCAAGGAAGACTGCCATTTTTTTTTTTTTTTTTTTTTTTTTTTTTTATGAAAACCCCAAACACGAGAGGTATTAGAACCTATTTACCATGCTTGGGTTGGAGGTTGAGAAGACGAAAGAAGATATTTGTTGACATTGGACTTGAACTTCTGTAGACTCTAATTTTCAGGAAATAGGTATGAAGGAAGGTTGTTCCAGAAAACGGCAGTTGAATGAATAAATGGGGAAGATGTCAAGTTGGTTCTATGACATTGAAGTTGGACATTAAATGGATGTTGGCTGGTGGTGGCACGTGTTTGGACTGTTTTGAAAGAGAGAGCGGGAATTATAGAAGCCAATTCAGAAGAACAGTACCCATGGAAGTATCCGTATAAAAAAGGCATGCAGCCGAAACAGTAAGTCTATGGGACAGCGAATGGAGAGAGACTGTTCGAGAGGAGTCATTAATTAACTTAACTGCTCTCTTCTGAATGGAATCTAGAAGCCTGAGAGGTTTTGGGGGCACCGTCCCAGATGTGGGAACAATATTCCAAGGTAGGGCGGATTTGCGATTTGTACAGAGTGAACAGCTGTTTGGAAGAAAAGTAATGCCGAGAGTGAAAGAGAAAACAAAGTTTTTTAGATGCAGAGGAAGCAATATTTGTAATGTGCTTGTGCCAAGAGAGATTAGAAGTCAGGGTAATTTTCAAAAAAATTAAGAAAACATTAATTCTGCTGAAACTTAGAAAAGACATAAAATAAAAAACATCAATTTGGCACTATGTATCTTGTTTCCCACAGTGTAGTGGACATCAGAAGAGAATATTGGTTTTCGTGTTATTGTCTTTACTCTTTGAAAACAATAATAAATCTTTCAAAAACAACTAGGATAAGAATGCAAATGTTTATCAAACTAGTGGGAGAAGAAAAACAAGTAACCTGAAACTTTAAACAAACACAGCATTGCACTTGTCCCATATCATGCTCCTCTTCAAGTAGATAGCAAAATAGTTAAAGAAACTGGCAGCTAATCTGACAGGTTCTTGCACACAATTTCTTACAAAAACCATAAAATATAATTTCAGGAACTATTGCAGTAAAAGTTTGATTATATTCAGAAAGATAGAAAAAAATTTCAGATTTTTAATCATTGATTAATGGTTAACATGAGAATATTATTGCCATATTATATGTATATGCAAAGATTATATGTATATAATTTTTTCATATACAGTAAACCCCCGCTATTTGTGGGGGTTACATTCTTGAGAAATACCGCGAATACCGAAAACGCGAATACTGAGTTATGGCTCCCATAGTAATAAAGGGGTTCCGTTCCAAAGTATGAAATATATAAGAAAAACTAGTCTAAAATTTTGTCTATGTATGTATTATATGTACCTTCATATTATGATTATGTACAAAGACAGCACATAGTGAAATGCAAGCATATGGCATCGAAATGAAAATAAGAAACAATTTAATATTAAATGTAATATTTATTAGAAATTTCAAACAAATCTTTCAAACCAGCGCCTTTGCTAGCAAAAAAAACTTATCCCGCCAGTGCTATCACCAGTTTCGCTAAACTGTTGATAAAGGAGTTTTGCCTTTTCGCGAATGATGAGTGAACATAACGGAATTTTATTTTGAGTTCGGTCTTCTATCCACAGATTTAAAGCTTTTTCCATTTTTTCTAATTTAACATCACGAGTTACAGAGCAAATTTTTGAAGCAATTAGCGCATTTTCACAGACACTACGGTGGATTTTTTCTTCCGATTTCTTGATTGATCGTACCGTTGACTCATTGATTTTATAATATTTTGCCACTGAGGAGACACTTTCACCATTAGAAATTTTGTCCAATAACTCAATTTTATTCGCTAATGTCATCACCTTCTTTGATCTTTTCACATTTCCCTTGTTATTCGTAGCCATATTTTTGTACGGGTTAGAAAAAACTTGTCCACAATAAAGTCACTTTCTTCCGTTAACACGCTCGAAAAAATCTGTTTTACACTGCAAAACAGTAGATTTATCACTTTTGTAAACATATCAATTTATAAATTGATAAATTTATTCAATTTATAAACATATAAATTAAAAGCAAACGATGAAACCTTCCATGACAAGCGCATAACACATATTGAACAAGGATTAGCGAGAAACATCCACGCTCGCGATTTTGTCACCCCTCTCCCCCCACCCACTGAGCGCTGTTTTGACCGGGAAAGATAATTCTAGCCACGCCCATGTTTTTTTATGGCGGAAAATATTCACAGCGCTTTAAAATTCACATTTTTTTAGGTTTCATTTTATATTAAATCAGCGACTGCGAATACAGATACCGCGAATAGCAGGGGTTTACTTCTACCCCCCCAGTCTTCAGCCTCCCCTCCCTCCCACTTTTATCTTTCATCTAATGTATAGCCCACACGTCTAAATTTAATAACAACAAAATTCTGCCCGACCTATTAGGCCTTTTAACACATCTTTCTAGCGTTCAACCCCAACCAGCGATTTCCTAACAGCAATCTCCTTAAGAATTAACGTCAAACGCATACATATATATATTTTTTTTTTATTTATTTTTTTTTTATTACTATTTTATTTTATTTTTTACTTTTATTATTATTTTTTTTTTAGGTCCTAGCCACTGAAATCCCAGGAAACTAGGTGGCAGGACCTGCCGGAGCAACTCGTCATGATTCTGGACACCCGGTTAGCCTCCACGTGGCAAGGTATGGGCAACGTCGGGCCCCACCAGGGGCCTGGCGGCCAATAAGCCGGACAAACAATGGGCACAACAGATCACACTGCACAGACATGGCCCACACACTTTCAAGTCTCTGCCTTGACAGTGTACTGTCCTCAATACAGCGAACATACGCGGAGATGGGAGAAATCCCAGGTGCCGTCTGACACAAACATACCTTATACCTTATGTACATTGCCGGATTATATGTATATGCAAAGGATGAATATACAAGGGGAGGCTGAAAAGTAATGCTGCTTATAAACCATAACTTTTGTAGGAATAGAGATAAATATGATATAGAAAAATTCCTGATATATAAAGGACTTTTGCTAGCAAGGATAAGGAGATGATTATACCATTGTATAAGTCAATGGTCAGGCCACATCTTGAATACTGCATACAGACCTCGGCCTCATTTTAGGAAGGATGTAGAGCTGCTGGAATGAGTACAGAGAAGGGCAACAAGATTGGTGAGGAGAACAAAGGGGTACTCTTACCAAGAAAGGTTTCAGTTCTGCAAACTGCAGAATCTGGATACTAGGCACATGTGAGGTGATCTGACTGAGGTGTTCAAGGCTTTGAATAGTTTGAACAAGCTCAATGCTGATGGGATTCTTCCACTTGCTCAGATTATGCATGAGGGGGGTATAAATTCAAGTTGAAGAATAGCAGCAGAATAACTGTGTGGAAGTTTGCCTTTAGCCAGCAAGTGGTTGATTGTTGGAACGAACTTCCTTGTGTTGTGGAAGTTGATAGCTTAAATAAATTCAAGGAAGAACTAGACAAGCTATAGGATGGAATGGATAGGTGAAATGGGAATTTTTTTTTTTGGCTGATGCTGTATAAACTTGCTTTCTTGCATCTTAATTTCACATATCACTTTTCTATATACACTCTGCCCTAATTCAATACATCTCATCCAGCACTTAAGGTTTTGTATGGCAATCAAGTAAAGATGAGGGCCCAACCATCTTGCTACACTGCTTTAATTTCTTCATTGAAGTTATATCTTAGAGATGTCCTTCAAGCTGGGGGGGGAGTCACAGAATTAAATACCAGCATACGGTTTTTTGTTTTGGTTTTTTTTTTTAGGAGCATTAGCAACTAAGGCCATATTGCTCCGGGATATGCGGTGGTCATTCCCTGACCTTTCCGCATCCTCCATATTTGGTGGTGACGGGCTCGAACCCCGGTCTAATCAAGAAGCGTGTGCTATGCACTGCTGCTCCTTCCCACCTGGCTACGGAGGCGCCCCACCAGCATACGGAGAACACAGAACAACTTCACACTGTTCAAAATCAAAATTCTTGCCAGTATTGCACATCTGCAGTGAGGTTGCATATTGTCATGTTGAAGCAAAAATGCTGCACTGATAGGTCTTGCTCATTTGATTCTCTTTTTCAGAATGTCTCTCAATGTACTAGACTAAATTAATTATGGTCCCTTTTCCAAAAATTCAGTATGGATAACATACAGTCACAAAAAACAGTCAATATCATTTCACTAGCTGATGCTTATACTCTGAATTTTTTCCTGAACATAAAAATATGTTGTGGTAAAATTCCTTAACCTGTCACTTGTTCTAGTGGTGAAACCAGAATTCACCTTCAGTAACAATTAACATTTATACACAGCTAGTAATCTTTGATGAATTTTGACGTCAAAAATTTTCAGCAGGTCAGAAACTAACTGTATGTCATTTGAACCATATGTTCAAAGAAGCTTTCATTTAAATTTTTAAGTGAACAATATACATAATATGCCAGTATGCGCAAGCACGCATGCACACTAACTTTTGCTTCACATCAACTAGGTTCTTGATGTAGATAAACTATTAGCTATATAGGAACCCTAGTTGGAACTTACTGCATCTGCAGCCCATTCCAACTAGCACAGTAGTTATGAACTATGAGATATTTCCTTTTCAACTTGCCTTCAATTAAAATTTTATATATATGTTATGCTACACTGCATTGAAATCAGAAGGAATATTTTGGAAGGCACTGACAAAAGTATACAATGATTGCCAAGACATTTCTGTCTCCTCTGAGTTGAGCTAGTGCTTTCAAAGGGAGCAAATTTTGTACCCTCTTCAGTAACCATCCATTATAGCTCCTGACAAACCTGCATGCGAACTTTCTGTTGCTCAAGTGCGAGTCGTTTTGGAACCCAGTATATACAAATGTGTCATATGCAAATGCTCATGGAGAATACGTGTATGCTTCATACTGATGTTCTCAACACATCTCTGCCCTTTGCCTTACTGTTATACGGTGTTCTTCTTTCATGATTACAGTAGTGTTTAAGGTTTCTGTGATAACAGCAGAGATTGGAGCTCCAGGACCGCTGATTCATTTATTTATAGTTGTTCATGTTAGGTGGTTTGTAATTGAATCATGTCCATCTTTAAACACTCTAAGCCACCAACAAATTGTGCTATATGGAAGTGTAGATTCTCACCATAAGCCTCTTTTAACATTTCATATGCTTCAGCTGATGTTTTCTTGGGACAATTTTAGAGCAGCATACTGTTCCTCGCATGTCACATTCATTGTTACATAGGCAAAACTGAACAGGCACAAATTTGACTGACTGCCAAGGTTACACCATGTGCATGAGTCAAGTGTGCAGTTGTTATGTGATGTAGCTTGGTTTGGTCTTAAATTCTGCAGCTCTGCTAGAAATAGCAACAGTATGGTTGTTCATGAAAAAATTATGATTATTCTTTATTGAAGAGCTCTCATAAGCAGATAATGAAGAAAATTGGGTTTTTAATTCTTTTAAACCTGTACCTGCATTTTGTAAAATGAGGTCCACAGTGCAGTATTACCAGTCCTTGTAAAAAATAAAATTAAATTAAAATAATAATAAAAAAAAGTTACCAGTCCCCCCTATCACCACCACTGCTGACAGAAGAGACTTATTACCTCTACTTTACTAACTCAGCTGATCAGCAACCATAAATCTCACCTATCACCAGAACAGCTTTGGGTTGATTAGCAAACAAAGTGTGTAGTTTCAAGCAAAAAGATTAACAACTAATGGTTAGTAATCCAGAATTAATAGTTAAAAGCAATGACAGATGAAAATATTTTCCAAAACATAATACATGACAAAATTATAAAAGCAACATAAAAATGTTCATCAGCACTATCTGCTCTTTTAAGTTTTTAAAGATTTATTTATATTATATTGTAGCATAGTTCATGTATCAGATAAGTTATACATAAATATATTACCTCTTGTTGGATGGCAAAGTGCATATCTTTTGAACAGCCTCACCATCTTCCCTAACTATATATAAAAAAAATTCCAGTTCAATAAATATATAAAACAGGTTTCCCAAAGGATGCCACCTGCAATCTGAAATAAATAAAAAAAAATATATATATATATATATATATTTGCTGTTTAAAATTACAATCTCAGTGTAATCAAAATTGAATTTTGATTACACTGAGATTGTACATCTGAAAATTTGAAATTATGAAAGTTACTAATATTGATCTGCCAAAGTAAAATATACTTATTTGTATATTTTAATATACAAATAAGTATAATTTTAATAAATATACTTCTACAACAGGTGGAAGTTTGATCCAACAATCAACTACTCTCTGGCTGAAAGCAAATTTTCACAAGTCATTCTGCAAATATTTTTTTCCCTTTTTAAATCACATTCTCTTGTTTTGTGTGTCTTGACCAAGAAAGAGTAAGAATGCCATCTGCATTTAGTTTACTCAACCAAATTAATGCCTTAAGCACTTCAAACACTTCTCTTGTGTAAAGCTGCTCCAGCTAAATTTAAAAAAAAAAAAAACATCTTCTGCCAGCTAGTAGGGACCACAAAAAGTAAAATTTCACCATTATCACTGGCTAATCTTTTTTAAATACTTTTTTTAGTATTTAAAAAAGATTATAGCTATAAAGACACTTGCAACATTTCAAATGAAAAAAAAAAAGTATATAATAATAACTGTATATTAAATTACCTAATCTATTAGGATTAGTTACATTATTAATATTTTCTTCATGTATGAGGACAAAATGAAATTGCGATTCTTTTCTCAATATTTTCCATACGTTCAAGATAATATCTGTTTCTTGTGAGTGGATTATAATAATATGATGAGGAAACTGCTCTGTAGTACTCCAGCTAATGTGATGTATCATTCTAAAAAAGAAAAAAAAAAACAACTAAATAAAATTACATATACTGTACACATATCATATATACTGAGTGATCAATGAATTATGACCACCCCCTATGAAAACTGAATGCAACCCACTGACCATGTGAGGTATGAAAGTGCAGTGTTAGTCGACCTACGTAGCATAGATAAGGTGTCAGTGGTTCGGTATGTAGTAAAATTCCGAGCATAATGGGTAAAAGGAAGGATTTATCAGACCTCGATAAAGGACAGATTGTAAGTGCTCAACGAGCTGGTGCCTCAATTTCCAAAACGGCTAAACTGGTGGGGTGTTTGAGAGCCGCCGTAGTTAAAGTGTACCAGGACTGGCGTCAAAATGGTCAAACAATGACTGGATGGCAAAACTGCAAAGGTCAGCGAAAGGTTCATGTTAGAGGTGAGCACCGGGTCCGACGACACGAACAGGCACAACACTGTTGAAGAGTTGACTACCCAATACAACATGGGCCAACCCAGAACAATATCTGGCATGACCATGCATCGCACGCTCGCACGTATGGGCTATACCAGCAGACAACCCCTACAGCATCCTCTCCTAACCAAGGTTCATCGGTGTAAAACACTCGCCTGATGCAAAGAGCATGCAAGTTGGATGTCAGACGACTGGAAGAAAGTATGTTGGTCAGATGAGTCACATTATTTACTCCACACCGTGGCCATTGTCATTTGGTTTTTTTTTTAGGAGCATTAGCAACTAAGGCCATATTGCTCCGGGGATAATGCGGTGGTCATTCCCTGATCTTACCGCATCCTCTGTATTTGGTGGCCACGGGCTCGAACCCCGGTCTAATCAAGAAGGGTGTGCTATGCACTGCTGCTCCTGCCCACCTGGCTACGTAGACGCCTTCCACATGGTCGTGTATGGATTTGGCATCAACAACAACAACATGAGGCTCTTGATCCATCATGCATGGTATCAAAAGTGCAGGCCTGTGGCGGTCGTTGTATGGTGTGGGGCATGTTTTACTGGCAGGAACTTGGACCACTGGTGCATGTGGATCAACGTATCAGTGGTCTCCGCTATCATCAACTGCTTGTTGACTGTGTACACCCTGCTATGTTACCCTTTTTCCCGAATGGCAATGGTGTCTTCAAAGAAGACAATGCACCGAGCCATCAGGCACTTGTTGTGCAGGAATGGTTTGAGGAACACAGTTCTGACTTCCAGCATATCGATTGGGCTCTGAACTCCCCCGATATCAATCCCATAGAACACTTGTGGGATACTATGGAAAGGCATATCAGGCATCAGGATACACCAATCACCTCCATACCTGCATTGCTGACCGCATTACACACAACTTGGATGGCCATACCTCCCAAATGCTTCTGACATCTTGTTGAATCAATGCCACGTCGGATAGCTGCTGTACTGAGGATAAAAGGAGGACCTACAAAGTATTAGGTAGGTGTCTATAATTCAGTGATCACTCAGTGTATATGGAAACAATACAAAACTGAAATACTGGTAAGAATGTTTCCAAGTGCAAGTTACAATTATTATCATGGATGCAATTCCTATATTTCTCACGTGCAAATTATCACTAAATTATGATGCATATTGATCATTTCTCTATCACTAGTAGGAGTTTTAATTATAATTAGCCAGAAACTTGGTAGCTTTTTCATTCTTTTAATGAGCAAATTTTCAGTCTTCTATTGAGCAAATTAGATTCTCATTCTTCTAATCAGCAAATTCTCAATTCTAATTTCTAATTCCTCCAATGACCAGATGATTTCTGTGAAATCATCTGGTCATTGGAGACTGCAGAAACAGTAGATTTCAAAAATTTATATTAGGTTAGAATAAATAATTTTATTTTTACTACACCATACTTATAAAGTGTTCTCATTAGCATACCAAAATTAATGAGAAACTAATGTCTACTAGTAAAAAGAAGTACCTAACTTGTTCTTTCTGTGAATTGCAAGCCCAGAACAATAGGATCATCAGCTAGATAATCACTGTAATATACTGTAATGTGGTTTCTTGACAATTTTGGTATGCACTGGTAATGCTTTATTTTAGATAATATCCAGAAAAAAACCAATTAACCTCAATCATGGAAAATTCATCAAAATCAGCTTGTCTATTATCCCCCCACCAGTGTAAGTTACAAGAAAGACTAACCAAATTTAACCATTTTATATTTATGTCTATTAATTTACATTTATGTTTATTTAAGTTTAATTATTATCATTTATGTTTAATGGTGATGAAGGTTAAGATTGCACTGCTGAAGTGGCAACATTGTAACTACTAAAATTTTTTTTTTTTTTTTTTTAACTGAAATGCAAGGGCCAACCCAGAACAATATCTGGCATGACCATGCATCGTACGCTCACATGTATGGGCTATACCAGCAGACAACCCCTACGGCATCCCCTTCACAAACCACATAGGGAAATGCATTGGTCAATAATGATTTAGATTTATTTACTTATGGATGGTATCTGCTAGGGATTTCCAGCCTAAGACACACAGACTGGACATGGACCATATAACATCCTTTTTAATAATAAAGAAGCAACAAGACATTATGTAAATTAATGGTTAATATTATAATTAACTATGAAGAATACTATCTTGCATAACAGGTATTTTTTACAACATAAAATTGAATTTGAATTGGAAAATTCATAAGAGTATATATACTAGGTAGCAAAGAGGAATGTAAGGAGACAATGAGTTACTGAAGTTTTCTGAAGAAGTGAGAGTACTAATGGCTATACTTAAGTAGAGAATGATAATTTTCTGAATGTGAGAAAAAGGATTGGAAGGACTTTCTTATACTCCTGATGGAATTATCTCCATCTTTTAATACCTGTCCATCTTTGGTAAGGGCTGTAGACAAACAGGAACTGACACACAACAAGAATAACTTGTTGCTCCCCGTGAGTTATTCTGAGTTTTTCAGCCAGCATAATATGCAAATCAGCCCATGAAGCACCTCTACAAACAAAATATACTATTTCAGATATGAGCAACACGCTCTAGTGCCATTAAGTTTGGTACTTAATGATGCATGGGCAACTAAAGCCATATTGTGACACTGGTGCAAAAAAAATAATTTTTTAATTTTGCCTCTACAGGTTGACCAGTATTTTTAGGAACTGTAAGGTTCATAGTGTTTTATATGAAGTGTACTTTCTATATTTACTATCTTCATAATAGTAACATGATTATCTTTTCTAGAATAGAAAAGCAAATAGAAGTGCAAGCTTTGGAAAGTAAGTTGACAGTGGAAGAAAAAGAAGGCGGCTGACAAATGTCATGTTTTATCAGATGGAATCTGGTACAGATTACTAAGTTGTACTGCATGACTCAGGAAAATACATTAATACTTTTACTATTCTGTTGGTTTTTTTTGGTTTTTTTTCCCCTAATGGCATATATGCTTGTTTTCTTGCATCATTTTGCCACTGCTAATACTGATAGATTTCATGATCCTTGATTATCCACCTTAAAATGAGGGTCAGCAAATAAAGGGGGTCAGTTTTATTTATATAAAGCCTACTGTGTGATCATAGATAACAAATGTCAAGCTATCACCCAATAAAGAGTTGCAGTAAAGTTTTCCATAACTTTGAAAGATACTGCCAGTGAACTTTTTTCATTCAATTAATTGCTAAATAGCTATTCAAAATTACACTGAGATATTCTTTTTGAACAATCTTTTTGAACAATCACCTCAGCAAGAGCAGCTTTTATTCACTTCCCCCCATTATTACTTTATAATAAGTTCCATTATTTATCTATTTTATTTTTATGAAAAACCAGTAATATAACATTTGTGTGACCTACCCTTACCTTTAATGCATCATGCTAAATCTGACTTACCCCCATCTTTGCATTAAATAATTTGTGAATGGTCCCTAACATTCGGTGGTGTTAGTGTGTTGACTCACTATGGTTGCACAATTGTAACATGTATGATGCTGGACTTTCCACACTCAAGGACAAAATTGTGCAACCCTGTATTCGTCTTCAATTTAGTGTTTGGCTTTAATTATATCACCTTATGCAAATATCACTGCAATAATAAAAATGAAGACAAAAATTTAAAAATATACCGTACAGGTATTTTGTCTTAATTTAACATAAAATATATTAATATAATAAAATATGACTAGCCTGAATAAAATGTACTAAAATATGACTAACTTGCAGCTAGACTTACAAGTCTAGCTTCAGATTAGTCATATTTTGTACTTTACAAATGAGCTTGGGTACCTTTGCAACTGAGTGACAAAAAATTTAGGAAGACTATTTGGCTGCAGAATAATCAAGTACCTACTGTATAAAGCTTTTTCTCATTTCAATGAAAACACGTTTGTAATTTAAATAATTATTACTAAAACAGTTATATTTCAACTAAATACTATACTGTGTCATCACTTTACCAAGACCTTTAAAACACCAAGGTCACTCTTATAAATAATCATGATTAAATTAATCATTCGTTTGTGTCACCAATGAAAGGAGTAACTATGAGTATGACTGATCTTAAATTAAAACTTGGTGCATTATTAGATGAATCTGTGTCACTGAAGAAATGATCAGATGACCTTCAGAAAAATAAAACTTGGGACTTGTCAAGGGCACTAAAATATTTAGTGATCTGCCAGCTGATGCATCCAGATTCAGAACTCAGTATGGTATGGTATGGTCAAGTACATACTGTCCTGGCTCAAAAAAGCCTTCTATTTTATTCAGGGAAACAGGCAACGATTTCTGAAAAAAATATATATGCCAGAACCTAAAAATTTATGATATTATCAACAGGTTGTCAGCTTTTAGTGGGGGGGGGGGGGGTGGAAGAATATTATTATTTGTAATACCATAGATCAGAATGTATTCGTGTCTGCAATTCTGCCCAGGCAACAATAGGAGAGACACAGTATGCTAAAAGCCTTATGGATTAATTCAAAACTTGAGGGACAGTGCAAGGCTTTGGGGGAAAAAGATTTATCCTCATGGCCAACCCTAATAGAAATCTTATCTATTCTGTAGAGATAGAATGCATTTGAACAGAGGTGGGAGTACAAGGTTATTTGATGATCTCACTGAGGAGGCCTTAAGGGGTTCAGAAAACTGCTAATCAGGGGAAGAGGAACAGAGTAATACAGTGGTAACACAGGGTAATACAGTATTTTTGTTACAACATGGGTCAAATTATCACTTAGACAAATCAGGAATTCTTGTATGAGGCCACAAATGCCACAGAGTTTTCTGATTTTGGAAAGACATGCTGAGGTAAAAAAATTTAAGTAAACAGGAAGCTATTGCTAGGGCAGTAAATTTAAATAACATTAAAGGATGTGTTAGGACAGTAAACAATACAAGAACTTAATCTGAACTGTGTTAGGACTGTTATCAATAAAATGAGTAAGTTTAAAACTCCTAGTTAGGACAACTAACACAAACATAATTAAGTTAATGGAAACTGAATTATACAAAAACAGAGAACATTGAGTTCCTCATGATATGCATAATCAATCAATGTATTTAGGAAGGGCAGCCAGGAGAGAATGAGTGGGAGGATGTGCTTTGGGGATCACATTATTTGTCAAATGCAGTCTGTATATGATAAGCGCATTCCCATACTTGAAATTAACACATGCTAGAATTGGGTCTGTGTGATTAGTATTAGTATTAAATTTAAATGGCTTAAATTTATTCAAACTACCCAATTTCCACAACACCAGATGAAACTTTGTTCCAACAATCAATTACTCTCTGGCTGAAAGCAAATTTCTGCACATCCATCCTTTTTCAATTTAAATTTATGTCCCCTTGTATTATCTGAGAAAGAATAAGGATGCCATCAGCATTTAGTTCACTCGATCCATTTAAAGCCTTAACACTGACCCTGTCACACAGGGTCAATGAGACCCCACACAACATTTCAGCAATTTGTGCTCTTTATTCTACTCCTACACAGCTGAAACTCCTAGCTGCTGTTTTTCAAAATGTTTTCTTTGATTTCTCCACTGAAAATTCCAGACATCTCTGTTAATTATCACACAATTAGGAAAAAATTCAAGAATTAAGTTAAATCTAATTATATGCACATGTTGAGTGGCACCTGTCACAGATAATTATTTATGCATGTTTTCAATAATGCTTCAATTAGTAACACACTCTGGAAACACTGAAGCATTGTCTGGAATCAAACTGTTAATGCACATGCTTCATGTTTTGTGTGGCAGATGCTCCTGTTAATGACAGGCTGATGCAGTGGTGTGTTATTCTATAGGCAAAAGAAGATATCTGCCCCGAGGGAGGCCCCGATCAGAGAGTCCCCAAAATCACTGTTTAAAAAACTCATTGCTGTGTTTTACTAATATTTTTTAAGTGATTTTTTTTTTTAATCAGAAACTGAATTTTCTACCTGCCAAGGTCAATGAACTTTACTTGAAGATTAATTTGAAAATTGCACTTTTTTTTTCAAAAATGGTTTTTACTGGTTTTGATGAAATTTTATATATTTAGTTCTTATGTCACATAATTTGTTTGTTTTGTTGTCACAATAAAATGAAATTGAAAATGTTCTTTATTAGTTTTTTTTTCTTTAGATGGGCCCCAAATTCCATTTTGCTTTGGGCCCCATGAAGGTATAACATGCCACTGGGCTGATGTCCAACTGCTTGCATTTGTTGAAGTGCAAAGGTTTTTTGATTTGTATTTTGCTCACTGACAGGTCTAAAGGGAGTTTTAATTTCAAAAATTAATTTAAAATATATGCTTTTAATACAAAAATGGATTTTTCACATTTGTGTTCAAAAAAAAAGATTGAAAATAAAGGTGGCAACAAAAAATGTAACAATTTTGAATTTTTTGCTGATTTTTCAAATGACATGTGTGAGGTTGAAGTGACTGTGCATACATAGAGGAAGAATAATCCTTCATACTACTAGTGATTGGTTAAACAATTCAGTCAGGTCTCCTGAGACAGCAAAAAGCAAAGGAAAAATGCAAATGAGATACAGTACAAAGATCAAAAGACTGTGAAGAGCATAATAAGAGTCTCTATATATATTTGAAATGGGAAATAAATGTGAGTGCCTTGTTATGGGGGATTTTAATCTTTCCCTTATTGATTAGCAGAACTGGGAGTGAAACCCATCACAGAGGGAGGTCAAAATTTTTAAATCAAATAGATAATTTCTATCTATATCAGCAAGTTAAGAAAGTACTAGGGGCAAGAATATTCTGTACATGATCATTACTTATGATGCTTACAGTATCATAGGGTTGACAGTATAGGGAACCCTTAGTGATGAGCGATCATGAAGTGCTAAAGAGGTAGATGATGTGGATCTCGATTATTAACGGGGTTTTAATATAAAAAAAAAGGGACTATGTAAGTTTAAGATGCTACATGGCCAATATCAACTGGGAAGACAGTGTATATAGGGAGAATATAAATGAATTATGGAATAACTTTAACGCCACTATAACAGAACCCACACACAGAGCATGAGATGGATGAATATGGAACTGGCCAGTTTAAAAGAGCAGAAAAAGAAAGCATAGAACAGTTACAGAGCAATGGAAATTACTGAAGCATATAACAGAAAGAAATGGTTAGTCAAGCAAAGGCCAACTATGAAAAATCACTGGCTAAAAGAGCAAAGAAAGTGGACAAAGGATTTTAAATGTATATAAATACAAAGGAAAGAGCAAATCAGATTAGACCCTTACAGAATGGTTGTGGAAAAGTATTGACATCCCAACTAACAAATTGAATGGATATTCGCATCAGTCTTTAGCGATGAAAGATCCATCTGATAAAGAGAAACTTCCCCAGTGAACCTGAGCACTGTAATATCAGTAATACAGCGATTACAGAGGACTGCTTACTAGAAAAACTTTTGAGCCTGAAAATAAGCATGGTTTGGGTAAGTTGTATATGTCCAGTTATTTGGAAGAAAGCAGTAAGGAAAAACATTACACCATTAAGGTTAATTATGGAAAAGTCTTTACGTGGTAGCTCTAATAGATGCAGGGATGATTCCCTTCGATTGGAAAAGTACCATTGTATCACTAATCAAGAAGAATGAAGTGAGTGGATAACTACAGACCAGTCAGCTTAACATTAGTGAGAGGGAAGATCATGGTAATGATGATTAAGAATACTATTATATTCTTAATCATTGTAGCCTGGGTCATCTGGATACAAACCATTTTCTCAAGGAAACTAAGCATGATTTTGTTAAAGAAAAATCATGCTTAATTAACCTGATAAACTGCATTGATAGTGTCATTCATGACTGGGACAAAGAAAATAACTCGATCATTGTTTATTGGCAAAGCATTTGATTCTGCACAAGATATTGCTATATAAGTTGGAACATACTGGAATCCTTAGATGGATTATGGGATGGCAACATAACAGGAAGCAAAGTGTTGTAATTAATGATTACTCTTCAGAGCAGACTAGGGTTAGAAGTGGTCTGTCAGGAATCACTGCTTTAAGCACTCCTGTTTCTGAGTTTAAGTGACACTGATGAAGGAATATGGCCTCATCATTAACCACTCTCCCAATCATTACATCATATGCACAATTTGCAGATGATATGATGATTGGGAGAGTGGTTAATGATGAGTGTCAAGCAAGAAGCAACACTCCTTCTAAATGACTTGGATAGGTCTCAAGGATGCCAAGAAAAGTGGCAACTACATTTTAATGCTGCAAAATCAAGTTTTATACTGAGGAAGATCTCTAAAGTAAATTTGGGGGATACTATTTTCCAGGAATTTTTGGTGCACTGTCCACTTTGGCACACTGTCTACTTGTATATTATTTCTATACAGGCATGTGTTTAGGAATCAGTTTTGTGGGTTGATAACAAACCATTCTGGCACAGTGTACCACAATAGTTTGGTACATTATGTTCATCTTGTCATTCTTAGGTATTATTTCTGTACAAGTGTGTGTTCACAAGTTGATCAGAATGTTACGTGGGCCAAAAAAAATTATTATTCCCTTTCGTCAGGTCAGTTAACTGCAATCTCAAATGAAGAGGCCTTTAATAATTCAAACTCAAAAGGATTTAAACTCAAAACTTACCAAATAAGTGGTAAGTGGAAAATCCAATACATCGTAGAAGACTACACAGTGACAGAAACGCTGGGGGATGTGTGTGGTTGAATTGAAGTTGCATACTCTGCAGAAGTTAAGCCATAAACTCAACTCTATTAGCAGTGAAATCAAGAAATTTGAAGCCTGTGTGATGGCTCAAGAAAATCCTTTTTCCCAACGAAAAACGGATATAGAGTATAATTAAATTTTAAAAAATAATAATAAAACAATACAATTAAAGTGGAGTGATCAAATGTATGGGGGACTTCTTATGCTATGTCACAAATAACATAATGGAAGTAGTTTCTTAGAGCATAAGTATTACTACTTTTTGTAAACAAATCTTGTATGGCTTTTCAAAAGAATACTTATTCCAAAATTAGTTTTTCTTATTTGACAAATAGAAATATTCTATTGTTAATATGATATACAAACCTATATTTTCCCAAAAGTATGCTTGAGGAATAAACTGTGCTGTCGGATGGAAAGGATTTTGAGTATATAGTTGAGACAGGAGTTATATATACAGAGGACCCATCTGTCCATAGCAAACCCCATACTTGATTGAAGCCTAAAAAATAAATAAACAAGTATATTGTCTAAGAAAATATGGTACTTGATGCACAGGTTAATGAAATGCTGACACATTTCATTAATATACAGAACATAGTAGAAACAATGAAACCACACCTTGAAAGAACAAACTTTTTAAACACAATTTTTTTTTCATATAAAAAAAAAATAATAATAAAAAAGCTGCAAAACAAAAAAATATATATATCCTCTAGTCTACTATGCATGTGTATGCACAGATAGCAATCTGGTCTGTGTAACAGAGCTTGCTGTCACCTTTGACTAAAATAAAATTAAATATTTATGCTGCACAAACAGTATCATAAGTAACCAATCTTTTGATTTTAATCCTATATATGAACACTTGGTGTATAAAATGTATAAAATTTAATGTTATCAACAGCAAATTCAAAATGGGAAGCATTCAAAGAATTAATCTTGGAAGCTACTAGGCTTTTCATACCAACAAAGAAATATTGATCAAGATTTTGGCCTAAATGTATGTCAGATGAACTAATTAGACATCTGACAGAGAAGAAAAATGCATGGGATACATATAAATTAACATGTGACACAGAAGCCTATGATAGATATAAGCTGGTCTGTAACCAAGTTACAAAGGAGTTAGGCAGGCGAAGGCAAAATACGAGAAATCTTTGGCAAAGGATGCAAAGAAAAACAGCAAAGAATTCTTTACTTATGTAAACTCTAGAAGAAGGGGGATGAATCAGATTTGTCCACTTGATATCGATGGTTCAACTGTTGATGATCCTGCTCAGGTAGCTAACAAACTAAATGAATATTTTGCATCAACATTCACACATGAGGAGTTATTTAGGGAGGGGAATGCCAGAGGTGTATTCAACTTTGGCAGTAAGCTAGATAATCTTGTAATAACTGACAGTAAAGTGGAGGAGAAATTGTTGAAGATAAATACAAGAAAGGCACCTGGGGTGGATGAAATCTATCCAGTTATATTAAAGGCAGTGGCAAAGGCAATAAGCACATCCTTAGCCATAATTATGAGAGCTTCCCTGGACTCAGGGGAGGTACCCATGGACTGGAGATGTGCAAATGTGACCTCAATCCACAAAGGAAGTTCAAAGGGAGACTCGAGTAATTACAGACCTGTTAGTTTAACTTCTGTTCCAGTGAAATTAATGGCGACACTGGTTAAAGAAGCATTACAGGATTACAAGACTTCAGTTATAGCTCGGACACAGCATGGATTTGTTAAGGGGAAGTCTTGTCTGACTAATTTGATTGGATACTATGATGTAGTCACAAAGGAACTGGATGCAAAGAATAACTTTGATATCATATATTTGGATCTTAGAAAAGCCTTTGATACTGTTGCACATGGAAGACTGCTGCACAAGTTGGAGCAGTGAGGCATTGGAAGCAAATTGCTGCAATGGATAAAGGGATGGTTGAGTGGGAGAAGACAGTGTTAATCAATGGATACTGCTCATCATGGACTAATGTTGTTAGTGGAGTCCCTCAGGGTTCAGTGTTCGGTCCATTGTTGTTTTCTGTATTTATAAATGATATTGATGATGGTATATCAAGCTTAATGTCCAAGTTTGCAGATGATACAAAGGTTGGCAGGGTTGTTAAGGACGCTAATGACAGTATGCTGCTGCAACAGGATCTAGAAAAGTTGAGCAGATGGGCTGAGAGGTGGCAAACGAAGTTTAACATTGACAAATATAAAGGCAGTAATATAAAAGTAATATAGTATATAAAAGTGGTATATATACTGCTTCCCATACTACATATAGGAAGCAGTAACCCCAGAGTGACGTATCAACTCTGTGGTACTACACTGACAGTGTTATAGAACGAAAAGGATCTGGGGGTAATTGTGGAGGCAGATATGAAGTTTTCTGAGCAGTGTAGGTGGTCTGCAAGAGTAGCTCATGGTGTCTTGTCAATGATATACAGGAATTTTTCTAACAGGGATAAGGAGGTGATTATCCCCTTGTATAAGGCAATGGTCAGGCCACATCTTGACTACTGTATACAGGTCTGGAGGCCTCATTTTAAGAAGGGTGTAGAGCTGTTGGAACAAGTACAGAGAAGGGCAATAAAATTAGTGAATGAAACAAAGGGTTGCTCATATGAAGAAAGGCTTAAATTTTGCAAATTACAGTGTCTGGAGACTAGGCACCTGCGAGGCGATCTGATTGAGGTGTATAAAGCCTTGAATGGTTTGAGCATGCTCCATGCGGATGGGATTTTTCCTCTTGCTCAGAATAATCGCCTGAGAGGGCATAAATTCAAATTGAGGAAAGACGGTTGTAGGATAGATGTGCAGAAGTTTGCCTTTAGCCAGCAGGTGGTTGATTGCTGGAACAAACTTCCATCTGTCATAGAAGTTGATTGAAAGCCGACTGGGCTAGCCGGGTGGGTAAAGTGCCTGCCTGGCAACCCAAAGGTCGCAGGTTTGATTCCCGCCTCGGGCTTGGATCAAAGTACTACAAAAAAACCTTGGGGGGTGCATTATGGCCACAGAAGCCTATGCGCCAACAACTACCAAAAAAAATAGAAGTTGATAGCTTAAACAGATTAAAGGCAGAACTTGACAAACATTTGGAGTGAGTGGATGGGTGAAATAAGGGTTTTTTTTTTTTTTTGCTGATGCTATATAAGCTTGCTTTCTTGCATCATGTGCCTTTGCTAATGCTAAAATACTTTTACTATTTTACACACCAAAAATAGTAAAACTTATAATTTAAATATCTATTAAAATTACTTAAGTGTTAATATTCCTACAGTATGATATTTTTGTCAATGTTAAACTTCAATTGGCATTTCACAGCCCATCTACTTAATTTTTCTAGGTCTTGTTGCAGCAGCATACCTATATTGCTATCACAATCCCGGGGGCTCACATCTGGTGAGTATGGGCTTGGCACAACCAGGGTCCTGAGCTGGATATCATCATTCTTCTTTTTCATGATGATTCCCTTCTACTTCACTCTCTCGGGGTAATTCAGAATTTTTTTTTTTTGCCTGGTGCAGCATAAGCCTCAGGCTTCCTTGCACCATATGGCTAATAATAATAATAATTAACCATTCTCCCAACTTTTGTATCATCTTCAAACTTACACAGCAAGTCTGATATACCTTCATCAATATCATTAATATATAGAGAAAACAACAATGGGCCCAACACTGAACCCTGGGGACTCTATTAATAATTACTCACTATCTTCTCCCACTCAACCATTCTTTACCCAGAATAGTAACTTACCCTTAATGCCACACTGCACCAATTTGTACAGCAGTCTTATGTGCAAAAGTATCAAAAGCTTTCCTGGAAATTAAATACAGTATACGATATCAAAATTATTATTTTTTTGCATCCAGTTCCTTTGTCACTGCTTCATAGTATCCAATCAAATTGGTCAGACAAGATCTCCCCCCAACAAACCTATGCTATGAGTGAAGTATAACTGCACTCCTGTCTAGGTGGTCCTGCATCACTTCTTTAACCAGTGACTCCAGTATTTTCCCTTGAACAGAAGTTAAGCTGTAATTACTGATGTCACCCTTTGAGAACTGCAGATACATTTTAACAGGCCCTCCCCTGAGTCTAGAGATGCTTTCATAATTACAGCTGAGAGTTTGCTTACTTCCTTTGCTTCTTCCCTTAATATAATTGGATAGATCCCATCCATCCTAATGCCTTTCCTATGTTTAACTTCAACGTTTTCTCCTACGCTTTCCTCTCAGTTATTACAAAATCGTTTAGCTCCGTTAGAGAATAATAAACTTCTGACATCTATTTCACTAAAAAATTCCTCATGTGTGAATATATATGCAAAATACCTATTCAGTTTGTCAGCAACCTGAGCAGCATCATCAACAGTTAAATCATCGATATCAAGTGGCTCGATGTGATTCATCCCCTTCTTTCTAGCGTTTACTAGAAAAATAAATGCACAAGGCGTAATAAACTATGAATCTGAAATCACTACAGAACTGCCTGTGTATTTACACAATATTTTGTTCGTAATAATGAACCACAACAGTAGTGTAAAAGACATCGATTTAATTGTATCTCATATTGTGACTACCTTCACAACGAGTTACCATGATATTGCACTACCTACCCACCTACCGAGGTTAGGCCAATAAGCCTTGAAACGGTGCCTTCTGGGTGGTGGTGGTACCCTCCAAGAATGAATAACAATAGTCTTCTCCACTGGTGAATCATTTGAGGTAGTGCAATATCATGGTAACTCGTGAAGGTAGTTATATTAGATACAATTAAATGTAATATGAGATACAATTAAATTGATGCCTTTTACACTACTGTAGTGGTTCACTACTATGAACAAAATATTGTGTATATACACTGCCAGTTCTGTAGTGAATTCTAGTGTTTACTTAAGTATTTGCTGTCTCTGCTATTTTTCTTTGCATCCTTTGCCAAATATTTCTCATAATACGCCTTGGCTTGCATAACCTCCTTTGTCACTTGATTGCAGACTAGTTTATACCTACCATACACTTCTGTATCACCTTAAAATTATTCATCCCATGCATTTTTCTTCTCTGCCACTTGTCTCATTAGATCATCATCTTAGGTCTAAGCCTTGAACAGTATTTCTTCTTAGTTGGTATGAAAAGCCTAGTAGCTTCCAAGATTATTGTTAAAATTTAAATTTAAAAACTAGTCTCCTTTACAAAAGCAAAACCTTTCCCTTTACGGTAATTACAACTTTAAGTAAATCCCACAACAATATACCGTGATCACTGCTACCTTGTGGTTCTTTTATCTGCAGATTCTTAATACATGAAAAACCACTGCTGATAATCAGATCAAGAATATTGCTCTCTCTGTCTTGTTGCCTCTCTAACATGTAGAAAATGGTTGTCCAATAAATCCACAAAACATCTCACTAGTGTTTTGGTGACCAACCCACAAGTTCCAATCAATATCTGAAAATTTAAAATCCTCATTACAATACATTACTGGTCCATTCTATTTCTCTATTTAGTTGTTCATTGTACTCATCACAGTCATTAAGTCTACACAATACACCTACTTTCATTTTTATTTTTCCATTGCTTATGTCACACCAAACTGACTGAATACTGCACTGGCCACCCATATCAACTGGATGCAATGTATTAGATTTCGTGTGCCTCTTAACTAAGAGTATAACCCCTGCCTCCTTCCTGTCTCTCCTTTTTGTATACCCCATATTCAGATTCTGCATCTCTTATCTGAATGACACCATGTCTTTGATATCCACACAATGTCTGCATTTAGTTGACTTTCTTGGAATAACATGCTTTACAAAAATAAATTTAAATACAGAACAGTCCATCTACTCAGGGCTCTTAAGGTTTATTCGATATGCAAAAAGAAGAAGAAAAAATTTACTACCAGTACTTGAACAAACTACAACACCATTCCTGTTGTTAGGTTTCATTTCTAAAATTTAATTCAAAGTTGTTAAACTTCCAAAAAAAAGAAATAAAACAGGTTAAAAAGTTCAAAAATGTTGAAATATTCAATGCCCAATACAAGTTGGTACATATTTGTAATGAATGGTTGCATTCAAAAATCAGAACCAATGAGAATTGGTGTATAATGTTTGCATGCGATTGCTAAACTTTTGACAAAAATATATATATATTTAAGATTGCTTTTGTTGTTAAATATTACTGTTCCATTTTTAATATTTTTTTTCAGTCCATTTGAACAATGATGATTATCACATACTGCTTTCACTGTCAGAAAGCATTCTCAAAGGGGCATGCAAGTCATCTGCAATTTTTGTGAATGAGTATAGAAAAGTTATTTCAATAGTTTTTACTTTCACTGATAAAGATCTTTTAGAATATGAGGTGCAATCCCATAAATCTTTGCGACTACAAGATAGGCAAGTCTAGCTCCACTCACTGTTTGCTTACACAGACTACTAATCACCACGATTTTGTGTTACAGAGAACGCCATTTCTCAAATGACTACAGCTGGCAAGATATTATTATATTACAGCTGGCTGGTACAGGTCAGTAAACCTGACCTATGTTTTTTAGTAGACTAACAATTTCAATACTTTCTCCTCCTTTACAGCTTTCACATTTGGTTAGTCAAAAAAAGGTTAGGTTAATTTACACCGTTAATTTGGGACAGATTAAAGCAAAGAATGGTGTCCATAATCTTTAGTGTATGATATTGTTTATGACCACAGTTTTTTGCTTGAATCTGTTTCAAATTAGTGGCGCAACATAACCTAACCTTTTTTTTAATTAAACAAAAATGGAATCTATTAAAAAAAAAACACTTTTGTAACATTCAGTATACAGCCTTTCATGCAAAGGAGACAATTATTCACAGAACTAAATCTTCCAATCACAGTGAGGCATTGTTAGAGCTAGACTTGCCCATCATTTGTAGTCACAATGATATATGGGATTGCACTTCATATTCTAAAGTTTAACTGCGCTTTTATAATTATTTTATTAAGTTGAGGGTGTAGTTACCTTTGCTTTTCATGTATTACCAATTTTGACATTAATTTTTATTGAATAATCCTATAATTATGAAACTATTATACACCAAGAATATCACAAGAGTTATCTAAGATGGATGTCATCCTCAGCTATGGGTCACACCACAATAGTAAATGTGCACACAGCCCACTAGCAGCATTACAAGATAAATATATTTTCGCGTTTTCTCTTTGTACAAAAATATAAATCAATCAATACGCTATCACGTGACCATCAACATCTATGAACATTAGTGTTATCAGAGTGGAGGCGAATGAGGTGCTTGCCTCACGTGAAAAGCTGAAAGGGGCGCCAAAAGAAATATTAAATAATTGCCAATGTTGCAATCATTAAAAGTAGGGCACAATTTTTCATTCTTGCCTCAGGTACTAATATGGCTCTGCACAGCCCTGAGTGTTATGAATTTTATTTAATTAATTAAATTTTTGGTAAAACATTGGAATAGTGTACCCTCGGCATGACCAACGAATGTCGAAAAAAATCACGTGATTATGCCTCCTGTCACGTAACAAATCACAGAGAAAAGCCTCCAGACAAACAGACGGCCACATGACACACCTAAACCCACACTCCTTTTGCTTGAATCCATCCCCAATTAGTGTAGTAAACTAACCTATCCTTTTCACTAAAATGAAAATCTATTAAAAAACTCATACTTCTTTTGCTTGAATCCATCCCAAAGTCACGTAAAAACAATCTTTTTCACCAAACAAAAAGGAAAGTCGATTAAAAACATGACCCTTCCTATAAGTTTTTTTTTTTTTTTAATTACAACTCTCTTTCTCAGTTCATGTAACACGAAGTACACCATATCCTCCTAGGGGCTCACATCTGGTGAGTATGGGCTTGGCACACCCAGGGTCCTGAGCTGGATATCATCATTCTTCTTTTTCTTAGTGATCCCCTTCTATTCTCTCTCTCTTTCTCTCTCGGGGTAATTCAGAAAAATTTATTTTTTTTTTGGCTGGTGCAGCATAAGCCTCAGGCTTCCTTGTACCATATGGCTAATAATAATAATAATAATATTACAATTCAGCCAAATTGTATACATTTTATCTCCCTTATGTGTCACTATTTACCATTGTTTTTATATAAGTTAAGCAATGTTAATCTATGAAAGTTGAAGACACTTGGGAGGTAGTGGGGGGGGGGTTCAAAACAAGCGTCAAAAGCCGCAATCCGTGATCCAGACATTACTGGACTCAATCTTTTTGGATTAAGTTAACTTCGCAATGTTTTGAGATCCCACACATTTAATTGGTTAATGTGTGAATATGAACAAACCTGAGTTACACGCGACAAGTGAATATTAAAAAAACACAGCAAAATTTATTTAATTCTTACAATTTTTCATGTAATTGAATGCAGCCCTCTTCATTACGCACATTCCCAAATCCATAATTTAACCCTTATACTATCTAAATTCTGAAGACAGCAACCGTCACCTATCAATTCTCGTAATTGAAATCACAAAAACTACTATTGTTTTCTTTTCGTATGGTTCACAAACAAGAAAAGGAAAGGGAGAAAAGGTCTCTTATGATTGCATCAAACGTCGTTGGGTATCTAGCGGCCGAGCGAGCGAGACACCAAACGACACTATGCTAAACTAAATGTGAAGATTCACATATACACGTCAGTCAAAACATTTATTATTATTATTATTATTATTAGACATATGATGTCTTGTTTCTTACTTGGAATTACTTAGTAATGGTAAATGCTATATTTGCTGTAAATTATGTAAATTATTTTGTAAATTATTGCTTTTCTTCAAAGCTTGAAGATTATTATGTAATTATTATGATTATTATGCTGTAAATTATGTAAATTATTTAAGCTTAAGCTAAGCTATACATACGATCTAGTTATCACATTACAGCACATAAAGACTCCTTAAAAAATCAAGAGTAAATTATTTTGTAAATTATTGCTTTTCTTCAAAGCTTGAAGATTATTAATTAATATCAATCATAAGCTTGAGGATGTGTCTGGAAACTAACGTTAAACTGAAGTATAACCTTGACAATGATTTCAATTCTGTACAATGGGATCAACTGATGATGTTAAACAGCAAATTCTAAGTGGGAAACATTCAAGAAATTAATCGTGAAAGCTACTAAAAGTTTCATACTTATTAATTAAGAAATATTGTTGAAGGTTTAGGCCTAAATGGTTATCAAATGAACTAATGAGACTCGTGACAGAGAAGAAAAATGCATGGGATGCATATAAATTATCAGGCAACACAGAAGCCTATAAGCTAGTCTGTAATCAAGTCACAAAGGAGGTTAGGCAGACGAAGGCAGATTACGAGAATTCTTTGGCAAAGGAAGCTAAGAAAAACAGCAAGGATTTCTTTACTTATATAAACTCTAAAAGGAAGGGGATGAGTCTGATTGGACCACCTGATATCGATGGTTCGACTGTTGATGATCCTGCTCAGATAGCAAACAAACTGAATGAGTATTTTGCGTCTACATTTACACATGAGGAGTCATTAAGGTTTAAAAATGCCAGAAGGTTATCAAATTTTAGCATAGCGCTTAATGATTTTGTAATAACAGAGCAAAGTGGAAGATAAATTACTGAAGTTAAACATAAAAGAGGCACCTGGGGTAGATGGGGTCTATCCAGTTATGTTAAAGGAGGTGGCAAAGGAAGCAAGCAAACCGTTAGCCATAATTATGAGAGCATCCTTGGACTCAGGGGAGGTCCCCACGGACTGGAGATGTGCAAATCTATCCCCAATTCACAAAGGGGGATCGAAGGGTGACACGAGTAATTACAGACCAGTTAGTTTAACTTCTATTCCAGTTAAAATAATGGAATCACTGGTTAAAGATGCATTGCAGGATCATCTAGACAAGACTGCAGCAATAATTCAGACACAGCATGGGTTTGTTAAGGGAAAGTCTTGTCTGACAAATTTGATTGGTTATTATGATGTGGTTACAAAGGAACTGGATGCAAAAAATAATTTTGATATCATATAATTGAATTTCAGGAAAGCTTTTGACACTGTGCGCATGGAAGACTATTGTACAAATTGGAGCAGAATGGTATTAAGGGTAAATTGCTACAATGGATAAAAAATATATATGGATAGTTGAGTGGGAAAAGACAGAGTGGTAATCAATGGGTGCTGCTCTTTGTGGACTAATGTTATTAGTGGAGTTCCACAGGGTTCGCTGTTGGGTCCACTGTTGTTTTGTATATTTATCAATGATATTGATGAAGGTATATGAGGCTTAGTGTCCAAGTTAGCAGATCATACAAAGGTATCATCTGCAAACTTAATGACAGTAATGGCAGTGTGCTACTGCAACAGGATCTAGAAAATTTGGGCAGATGGGCTGAGAAGTGGCAACTGAAGTTTAACCTTGACAAATGCAAAGTACTGCATATGGGTAGAAGTAACCACAGAGAAACGTACCAACTGTGTGGTACTACACTTAAGGTGGTAGAAAATGAAAAAGACCTGGGAGTGATTGTGCAGTCAGATATGAAGTTTTCTGAACAATGCAAACAGGTTGCCAGGCCAGGTCATGGGGTTTTGTCAATGATATATAGGAATTTTGCCAGCAAGGAAAAGGAGGTGATTGTCCCTCTGTATAAGGCAATAGTAAGGCCACGCCTTGAATACTGCGTACAGGCTGGAGGCCTCATTTTAGGAAGGATGTAGATTTGCTTGAGAGTGTACAGAGAAGGGCAACAAGATTGGTGAGGGGGAATGAAGGGATCCTCTCACCAAGAGAGGCTTAAGTTCTGCAAATTGCCGTGGCTGGAGACTAGGCATCTGCGAGGTGATCTGATTGAGGTAAATAAGGCCTTGAATGGGTTGAGCACGCTGAATTCTGATGGGATTCTTCCACTTGTTGAGATTACGAACCTAAGGCGGCAAAAATTCAAATTATGCCCCTTTAAGATCGTAATTTCAACATATTTGGAAGTTGATAGGTTTCAACTTTCACATATGTTGATAGGTTAAATTAATTTAAGGAGGAACTGGACAAATATTTAGAGAGATTTGTTTTGTAAATTTTTTTTTTTTTTTTTTTGGCGATGCTGCATAAGCTCATGCACTTGCTTTCTTGTATCACGTGCCACTACTACTACTACTATCTCCTGATGTTATATATACTGTTTCCATATGATGTAAATAGTTGCAATTTTTCATGTTGTAAATAATTGCATCTCTTCAAGGTTTGAAGATATGTTTGGAAGATGACTCCTGCTTTTATTTGATGTAATTATATTCTGTACATAACTTCATTTCTTCAGAGTTTGTGGAGGTGACAGTCGACTACCTCCACTCTCTTTGACTTTTGCTGTTTTATATGCTGTAAATATACGCTGTAAACAATTTAATTTCTTCAGAATTTGAAGAAGTGACAAGAAAACAACTTCCACTCTTCATACTACTACTTTTCCTTTTTCATTCTACTAACTGCTATTTCATGATAGGTCCCCTCTGTGATCCTTCTCTTTTCTACTCTATTTATCCAATCCCATCCATTACCCATACTTTACTTGACTTGTATACAGGGTGTTTCAGTTAAACGTTTCAGAACTTCTAAGAGGGGTAGGGTACATCCTGACAACTCGAAATCATATAGCAATGTGGGGTCGGAAATGCTTTCCTGAAGCGGTGTTGTACACAGAAGCACCATAAAGAAAAGAGACCGTAAGTGAGAAATCGTTTTAATAATACATGAAAAGAAGCAAAAGGTACATGGATTAAAGTAAGTGTTCGAAGTTTCTTCCACGGGCTACAATGCACGCCTCACATCTCCGACGCATGGACATCCGAACATTCTGGAATACTCTAGGCGAATTTCGAATTTCTTCGGCAGCTACTGCGATTCTTGCAACCAGCTCCTCAGCATTGTCAACAGGGGTGTCATAAACTAGCGATTTCATATGACCCCAGAAATAAAAATCAAGACACGATAGGTCGGGTGACCGAGCAGGCCAACGCACGGGACCACCACGTCCGATCCACTGTTGACCAAATGTGACATCCAGGTAGTTACGAACATCTCCGCTATAATGGGCAGGGGCTCCATCGTGTTGGAACCACATTGTCTGTTGCGTCGATGCAGAAATCTGTTCATCTCTCAAAAGTTGTGGCAATACTTGCTGCAGAAAGATCAAGTAGATAGGTCCGGTTAGACCTATCTACTTGATAATCCATGTACCTACGGTAATCCATGTACCTTTTGCTTCTTTTCATGTATTATTAAAACGATTTCTCACTTACGGTCTCTTTTCTTTATGGTGCTTCTGTGTACAACACCGCTTCAGGAAAGCATTTCCGACCCCACATTGCTATATGATTTCGAGTTGTCAGGATGTACCCTACCCCTCTTAGAAGTTCTGAAACGTTTAACTGAAACACCCTGTATATACCCTTTCTATTTTTTCTCAATTGCACTTACAGAAACATGACCTCTGTAAGTGTGGCAAGATGTAAGTTGATCCTGGCAGACTTGCATGACCGGCATTTGCGTTGGCCTCACCACAAGACGTTTAGAAGCGGCTAATGGGGGAAACCCTGGGGTCCGCTAATTTCAACATATGAATATGAATATAATATTATTAGACATATGGTGTAAGGAAGCCTGAAGCTTTTGTTGCACCAGCCTTAAAAATTTCTGAGTTACCCTGAGAGAGAGAGAAGTAAAAGGGAATCACTAAGAAAGATAACAATGATAATATCCAGCTCAAGACCCTGGGTGCGCCAAGCCCATACTCACCAGATGTGAGCCCCTGGCGACAACTGGTTGTAGATGATAAATCAAGCAGCAGTAAGAGGAATTTAGGAGCATCAGCGACTAATCGTAATTAAGCAGATAAGATTAATTGCTTCCCTCAACAAAAAACCTCCAAGAAATATTGTTGGAATGAATGAAAAATTTATTGCGTTTCTTACAGGAAAGGTTCGTGTCCTGACAGCTACGAGATCGCACTTTAAAATATATTCACATTATTCAACAAAAATTGGGAAATGCTAAAGAATTTAATTCCATGTTCCTTGTTCACCACATAAACAGCTGGAGTTATTTTTGAAGCCCAGTTTGAAAAGTTTGGCATGCAAAGATCCATGTCCAGTTGGTAAGGACGACATATAGAGGGGTAAAACAATTTTTTTTAACAGAATTTCATGAGGCAAATGAAACTTCAGAAATAAATAGCCTTAGTATCACTTTCATTCCATGCTAAATTTTATTCAATTCCGACCAAATCCTAGTTTCAACAGCTACTTTAAACTCCTTCCAACAACTCGTTTAAATGTTCTCTTAAAAATTGTAGTAGGATGCTCCTGTTAATCTCCTAGGCAGAACTACAGGACCGATTAAATTGTCCCAGTTACTTCTGCCCATACATTCATGCTAAATTGTTGCTAGTGTCTTCTTTGAACAATGGCATGGGGATTTTCTTCAGCCCATCGATGAGCGCTGTGAAAATTGACCACACCATCCCTTTTAAATCCAGCTTCATCAGTAAATAATACAGCAGATAAGAAATGCTGATCACGAGCACGCATCTGCAGAAACCAAGCACGTAAAGCTTCTAGTGGCTGGAAATCAGCTTCAGTAAGTCCTTGAAATCTCTGAAGATGATATAGATAAAGCTGTTCGTTCCGTAAAATTCTCCACACAGTCATAAATCCCACGATCTTTGCTGTTTCTATTCTTCGGATGCTGTCACCATCATTTTCTTCAACATGATTGACGACCCGTTCTTCCAAATCAACAGTTCTGGTGCTGATGTGTCTACGAACGTCTGAAACTCGTTTTCTAAATGAACCAGTTTCTGCAAAGGCAAAGCATTTATTTATTTTCTAAAAGGTCCCCTTATTTGGCACATGAAAATTAGTGACGTTTTTTGCATACAGACGTCTTGCCTCGGATGCATTGCATCTAGCAGGTCCATACATGACATACATATCTACTTTCTCTTAATTTGAATAAGTCTCCATTATAACAGAAAACGCACAATATCAAAACGTTAATAACAAGCTTAAAATGTTATGCCCTTGTCAGGAGAAGTAACTGAAATCACTCAAACAATAATATACGAGATCTTGTTTACATAACTACAAGAAATGAGAAATTGAACATTGTTTGTAAACGGTTGAATGGAGCTAGCTCTGCAAAATCAGTTTGTGGAAAGAATTGTTGAAACACAAAAATGGCTGTAACCGGGAAACGAAGCGAAATCAGACTTATGATTACATGGACTTTTATTATTGTTTTTAGGTACTAAATCCAACCCTGAAGTTATGGGCGCCGGCAGCATGGGGAAAGGTGGTACAAGTGCACCACCGTTGGATTTCAAAGTAATACACAATTTTTCATAATTAGCATTAGCATTAGTAGAGGCATATGATGCAAGAAAGCAAGCTTATTCAGCATCAGCCAAAAAAACAAACAACCACTACTCCCATTTCACCCCTCCGTTCGTTCGAAATACCTGTCCAGCTGAGCCTTAAATTTGTTTAGGCTATCAACTTCAACAACAAGCGATGGGAGTCTATTCCACAAACCAACTGCCCGCTGGCTAAAGGCAAATTTCCGCACATCTATCCGACATCCGTCCTTCCTCAATTTGAATTTATGCCCTCTCAGGTGATTATTCTGAGCAAGAGGAAGAATCCCATCGGCATTGAGCATGCTCAAGCCATTCAAAGCCTTATACACCTCTATCAGATCACCTCGCCGATGCCTAGTCTCCAGGCTCTGTAATTTGCAAAACTTAAGCCTTTCTTCGTAAGAGCAACCCTTTGTTCCATTCACTAATCTTGTTGCCCTTCTCTGTACTCGTTCCAGCAGCTCTACATCCTTCTTGAAATGAGGCCTCCAGACCTGTATACAGTACTCAAGGTGTGGCCTGACCAATGCCTTATACAAGGGAATAATCACATCCCTGTCCCTGCTAGAAAAATTCCTGTATATCATTGACAAGACACCATGAGCTACTCTTGCAGCTCGTCTGCACTGCTCAGAGAACTTCATATCTGCCTGCACAATTACCCCCAGGTCCTTTTCATTCTCTACCACTGTCAGCGTAGTACCACAGAGTTGATACGTTGATCTGGGGTTACTGTTTCCCATATGTAGTACTTTACATTTGTCAATGATAAACTTCATTTGCCACCTCTCAGCCCATCTGCTCAACCTTTCCAGATCCTGTTGCAGCAGCATAGTATCAGTAGTGTCCTTAGCAACCCTGCCAACCTTGGTATCGTCTGCAAACTTGGACATTAAGCCTGATACACCATCATCAATATCATTTATAAATACAGAAAACAACACTGAACCCTGAGGAACTCCACTAATAACATTAGTCCACGTTGAGCAGTGTCCATTGATTACCACTCTCTGTCTTCTGCCATTCAACCATCCCTTTATCCATAGCAGCAATTTGCCTCCAATGCCACACTTCTCCAATTTGTGCAGCAGTCTTCCATGCGCAACAGTATCAAAAGCCTTTCTAAGATCCAAATATATAATATCAAAGTTATTCCTTGCATCCAGTTCTTTTGTGACTACATCATAGTATCCAATCAAATTGGTCAGACAAGACCTGCCCTTAACAAAACCATGCTGTGTCTGAGCTATAACTGAATTCTTGTCCAGATGATCCTGCAGTGCTTCTTTAACCAGTGCCTCCATTAATTTTCCTGGAACCGAAGTTAAACTAACAGGTCTATAATTACTTGTGTCAGCATTTGATCCTGCTTTGTGAATTGGGGTTACATTTGCACATCTCCAGTCCATGGGTACCTCCCCTGAGTCCAAAGAAGCTCTCATAATTATGGCTAGGGGTTTGCTTACTTCCTCTGCTGCCTCCTTTAATATAACTGAATAGATCCCATCCACCCCGGGTGCCTTTTTTATGTTTATCCTCAACAATTTCTCCTCCACTTTCCTCTCAGTTATTAGAAAATCATCTAGCTCACTGCCAATGTTTACTTCACCTATGACATTCCCCTTCCTGAATAACTCCTCATGTGTGAATGTAGATGCAAAATACTCGTTTAGATTGTTAGCCACCTGAGCTGGATCCTCAACTGTTGAACCATCAACATCCAGTGGACCAATCTGATTTATCCCTTTCCTTCTTGAGTTTAAATAGGTAAAGAACTCTTTTCTGTTTTTCTTTGCATCCTTTGCCAAGGATTTCTCATAATCTGCCTTTGCCTGCCTAATCTCCTTTGTGACTTGGTTACAGACCAACTTATATCTATCATAGGCTTCCATGTCACCCATTAATTTGTATGTATCCCATGCATTTTTCTTCTCTGCCATATGCCTCATTAGTTCATCTGACAACCATTTAGGCCTGAACCTTGAACAATATTTCTTGGTTGGTATGTAAAGCCTGGTAGCTTTCAAGGTTAGTTCCTTGAATGCTTCCCATTTTGAATTTGCTGTTGGTAACATCATCAGTTGGTCCCACTGTATAGAATTGAAATCTGAAAGCAAAAACCCTTCCCTTTACCTCTGATGGTAGTTACCTCCTTGAGTAAATCCCACTTCAGCACACTGTGATCACTGCCACCCAGTGGTTCCTTTATCTGCAGATTCCTAATGCATGAAGAATCACTACTGATAATCAGATCAAGAGTATTACTCCCTCTAGTTGCCTCCCGAACATGCTGGTGTAGAAAACAATCATCCAATAAATCCACAAAAGCCTTGCTAGTGTGTGAGTGACCAACCCACAAATTCCAGTCAATATCTGGGAAATTAAAATCCCCCATTATAAGACTCTCTGATTTACTGGCCCATTCTATTTCCCTGTACAGTACCTTATTATACTCATCAGAGTCATTAGGCCTATAGCACACTCCTACTCTCAATTTTGATTTACCTATGCTTATGTCACACCAAACTGACTCGACACTGCCCTGTCCATCAATGTCGACTGGCTTCACTTCCTTGGATTTTGTGTGTTTTTTAACTAATAGCATAACCCCTCCTCCCCTCCTGTCCTGTCTATCCTTTCTATACACATTGTGCTCCCCAAATTCCAGTTCTGCATTCCTTATATCTGTGTGACACCACGTCTCTGATATCCCAACAATATCTGCCTTTGATGTTTTGAGCAATACCTCAAATTCATCAAATTTATTTACTAAACTCCTAGCATTGGTGTACATGCAAGTATACATGCACCTGTTTCTATTCTTAGCTACCCTAACACAACCCATGTGTTTACCTGTACCGCAATGACTTCCAGCAGTCTCTGAAATATCCTGCAACTTGTTTTTCAGGCTTCTGCTCATTCCAATAGAAGCAGTGCAAGAATCTCTTTCACCTCTGCCAGTGGCTACTGTTAATCCATTAGTCTTTGTTCCCCCCCCAAGCTAGCAGTTTTCCGACCCACCTAACACTGCCTCGATAGCATCAGCAAATATTCTTGCACCCTTTCTATGTAAGTGTATCCCATCCCTGTAGAAGCAATCTCTCCTGTTAACAAGTACATTCCAGGCTGAAAAAAAATTCTACCCCTTGAGCCTTGCACAATCTTTCCAGGGCCGAATTGATCGACAAGGCTCTGATCATATACTCCCTCCTATCGTGTCTGGGCAGAATTGCAGACACTTTCAAATTCAACCCTACTTCACGGCTTTTTTTCAACAGTGACCTGTACTTGTTAAGTAATTCCGCTGGTCTCCTACTCTTAATATCATTAGTGCCAACGTGTACAACTATATCACCTTTTGTGCCCTTAAAAGATGATATCTGCTCTACAACGTCATCAACCTTTGCCCCTGGCAGACATACCCTGGTCCTGTTCCACCTATCCTTTTTACAAAGCATGTTCCCCGTTTCCCTGACAATAGAGTCACCAACAACTACTAGTTCCTGTGGGACCAGCGCATTCTGCCTTGGGGGCTGCCTCTGTGTTGCAAGATGACCAAGTGCAAGCTCTGGCCTTGATGTGGGCAGCTGAGAGCTTGATGGGCCCCTCAATTTATTTCGTTCGAGGGCATCCACCCTGTCCTTCAAGGTCTCATATAGGCCCATGACAACGCCGAGTTGTCGCCTAATTTCCTTGCACTCCTTGCATCGTGCACACACAAAGACATCCCCCATGGCAGTATCATGTCCCGTACCCGATTGCTCCGCAAACATCAAGCAAACAGTGCATCTTAAAAGGCTGTGATTCAGAGGGCAACTGCCCCCCTCAGTTCTCCCCTGAGTCACAGCACTCCCATTAGCTTGAGCCTTTTGTTTTGCTGCTCTGGTCAGAGTCATGATTTCGATTTAAATGTCAATAAAATTACAATTTCAGAACAAAAAAAATTAAAACCTTAAACTTGTATCTTAACACAGTTATAACGCTATATTTATTTTTCAGTATCGAGTGTTATCTACGAGTTACCTTTATATAACTTCCGTATCAAGTATGTATTAATTATTTGTTACGCTTGTACTCTAAGTCGTTATATATATATATAGTTAAAAGTACAATTTAATTGACAATGAAGTTTAACAAGATTAATAGATCTACTGATTAATTGACAATATTATATTATGCACTATACTATACAAAGCTAATGCTATCGAATTCCGGATATGCTGTATCGCGTTTCAGTAACGAGTGTTATCTACGAAATTCCTTTATATAACTTCCGTATCAAGTTATGTATTAATTATTTATTTTTACTAATTATTTATGTTCTGTAACCTAAGTGGTTATATGTATAGTTAAAAGTACAATTTAATTGCCAATGAAGTTCGACAAGATTAATAGATTTTACTGATTAATTTTCACGTAACAATGGCGGCTGTTTATGAACGGTAAACACGTGGATTTGATACCCTTTCCGATACTAAGTAATACCTAGAAATCTCTATCTAAGTTACTTTAACTTTAAGTACCGTAAATAGGAATATAAAGTTACTCTAGAAATAAGTTAATATGTCAATTTAAACTAATAAAGCAGAAAATAAATCAGAAAAAACTTCTCTGTTCCAAGAGCGGCAGAAAGGCACGTCCGCACAGGAAACCCTCGTCCTCAAACTTCGAATCAAATCACTATGAGAATTGAAACACAATTGTCGCAATTGTTAGGACAATTGTTTTTCAATTCTCATGGTGGCATGCGGTGTTGGTTGGTTTTTTTGGGGTTTGGTGGCCGCCGTCTTTCCGTAACTCTTTCCGATTCGCTTGGGGTGATATGAGAATTGAAGACATGATGATTTTAATTTGATTTATTTATGACTATGCACGTGGGGTAGATTCATATTATAATCATTCGCGATTCAGTGTTGAGAGAATCACAGTTCTACTAAAAAGGTATGAGGTTTCCTGTTATAATTTAAGACAATTTTAAAATTTTGATTAATTTATTGAAACATAAGTAAAATAATATGAGAAGTTTACCTCAATATAATACGTAGAACACTTCCATATGATACTCTCCAGCAATTAAAACGAAAAAATCGAAAATCTTACATTACAGTAAAAAAAAATTAAAATTTAAAATCAATTGAACACAATTAAAAATAAATCTAACTCAATTAAAAATAAAATTAATTAATTGAAATTTAACGAAAAAATTGCAAAAACGATTTTCCTTCCTGATTTGACAACGCTTTTTGACCGTACTGACCGCCAGGGGCTCACATCTGGTGACTATGGGCTTGGCACACCCAGGGTTCTGAGCTGGTTATCATCATTCTTCTGGCGCCTCCGTAGCCAGATGGGAAGGAGAAGCAGCAGTGCGTAGCACACCCTTCTTGATTAGACCGGGGTTCGAGCCCGTCACCACCAAATACGGAAGATGCGGAAAGGTCAAGGGAATGACCACCGCATATTCCCCGAGCAATATGGCCTTAGTTGCTAATGCTCCTAAAAACCAAACAAACAAACATCATTTTTCTTTTTCTTGGTGATTTCCTTCTATTTCTGACTCTGTCTCTCTCTCAGGGGTAACTCAGAATGTTTTTTTTTTTTTTTTTTGGCTGGTGCAGCAAAATCCTTAGGCTTCCTTGCACCATATGGCTAATAATAATAATAATAATAATAATGTCATGATCACAGGAACGAAATAGGGATTATTTTAATTGCTGGATTATTTTAATTGCTGGATTATTTTCCGGAAGTGTTCTACGTATTATATTGAAGTAAACTTCACTTATTATTTTACAAATATTGATATCAACATAGAAGGTATTGATCATTACAGCTCTGGTTCATACTATCAAATTGAAACATAGGATATTGCATGTATTCAAAAATTTGGTGAACAAAAAATTTATTCCCACATGCATCACCGAACAAAATATCCTGCTAGAGCCCATGCCTGAAGTGGTCACTGAATGAATTCAAATCCAAACCTTTCAAACGAGTGGCTGGTAAAACTTCTCTACTGTCACTAAGGCCAACTGTGACCAGAATGAACGAATTCACATATTCACTTCCATCTCAATGAATAAACCAATACAACAGATTTCAGCTCCACAATAAGGTGAAGAAGCAGCAAAATAGCAATAATAATAACTAGGGGGGCTTCGTCTCCTGGTCGCCTGCGCACGCTTTTCTAGGTAAAATGGGGCGCCTCCGTAGCCAGGTGGGAAGAAGCAGCAGTGCATAGCACACGCTTCTTGATTAGACCGGGGTTCGAGCCCGTCACCACCAAATACGGAGGATGCGGAAAGGTCAGGGACTGACCACCGCATATCCCGGAGCAATATGGCCTTAGTTGCTAATGCTCCTAAAAACCAAACAACAACTAGGTAAAATGTATACAGAGTAAGTCAAATCTTTTCTACATAAAAGACACACCTGTCGAAACGCACTGATCGATATCTAATCAGGAAATTACCTATGTAATTATTTACCTGTGCATTTCTAGTGCATAACATTCTCAAGGTCGAATAGACATCACTATGTAATTATTTACCTGAGTTTACATAGGCCACTTAGGAAAAGCCCTTTTGCTTCGGGTTCCAAATTGCATGAGGAATATTGTTGCATCCAAAAGAACTAAATTGTTGCATCCAAAAGGACTAAAATATTTAATTGAAATATTTACAAACTATGCAAATATTTAAAATATTTACAAAATACTAAACTATTAACAAATATACAATATTAATTAATATACAAAAAAACGTTACAATGGAATATCAAATGTTAGACAGTGAAGCATGCGCTCAAGGTTGGTTAACGTTGAGGCAATTGTCAATAATTAATTGCATTTATAGTGGCGTAATTGCCTCATCCTCTTCTCCCATTGGCTCGATATGAGGAAAACTTTTTTAATGTATAGAGAGATAAGCGTTTACTGTATTAAAAGTATAAGCTAAGACCATACTAGAGACCTCTACTTACAGACTATAGCGGGACCGTGCCATAAAAACAGACAAGACGATCCATACAACAGACCAGTATAACCTTCATAAACTAGAAGGAAGGGGCTACCTACCTGATCGACATAGCAGTGCCCAACACCAGCAACCTCCAGAAAACATTCAAGAAAAGAATTTGTGGGGAGTATACAATTTTTAGTTTCCCCAACTAGATCCACAAAAATCATGGGACAAAGGAAGTAGTGAGGAAAAGAATGGAGTACTCAAACTTAAGACAGGAAGTCAAAGATATGTGGTATACGGAACAAGTAATGACCATCCCGATCATCGTGGCGACCACTGGCATGGTGCCAAAGAGCCTCCATAAGAAGCTAGCAATAATAGGCCTGCCAGAGAACACTTACTTGGAACTTCAGAAAACCATGATCATGAACACCTGTAGGATAGTAAGACAGTTCCTCAACCAACAGTGACAATAATAATAATAGTAATCGGACACAACCAACCACCCCATGCACTTGGTACAACTACCCATCATGGGGCAGAAAATGTCCCATATGAAGCCAGGCTTTAACCACTCACTTTCTTACCAACCCGACCAAATAGTGGGATTTGTGTATTTTTCTGCGTTTTATATGTACGTTTATACAATGATTGTCGTCAATCTCCCTTAGCAAGCGATGGACCATCGTGTTGACTGAAACAATCACATTGATCGCTTGGCCCAGAATGCTGTATAGTTCTACGCCTATCTCAGGAACCTTATCTGCATGAATGGTAAGCGAGGAGAAATGAGCCTCTGTCACTAAATCCAACTTCGGTAAATGCGATGAAATTTCTGGGTAGACAAAGCCGTTCGACTTAGATAGCGCTGGAATGGTGTTGTTCTTAAGTGATCCTCTAGATATTACACACAATGATTCCGTCGATGTCAACATCGGGAAATACAGTACATATCAAGTGTGTATCTTTAACAGCTGGTTTCTTTGTGTCGTTTTCGAACCATAGATGATTGAAAATGTAACGTACAGAACAGAAATCATTTTTCATAACTCTCCTTTCAAACTCTCGATGCGCGTTCTTATGTAAATAGTAGTTGGCGTTAGGAAAAGGAGCTTGATCATTTAAACTCATCTGCTCCGCAATTGGAGTAATGTTCCGTTGTATATAAATAATACTCACTTCAGGTATATCCTTTAGATGGAGCAACAGAATTACTGGTTGAAGGCACTGCTAAATCCAATGCTTGAATTTCTGTTTGTCTTTTAAACAATTTCATAGTCGTTTTCGTTCTTGCGCACTCTTTACTACTTTCTTCTGTATTTTCTTAGGTCTTGTAATTTTCATTCTTGCTCAATACCCTCTACAAAGCTCTGCACTTAATAATAGTAATCAGACTTAACAGTAATCGGCCTTTAGCATCATTGAACACCTTTTCCAAAATTATTGATGTGAAAACTTCTATAGCGGCACCTAACACTGGAATGTAACGAAAATGGAAAACGAAAAAAGAAATTGTTGACAAATATTTGTACTGTTGTAGTAATATGACAAATATTTGTACTGTTGTAGTCATATGACAAATACTTGTATGTATTGTTGCATTCATACTATTCAACAAATGGCTACAATCAAATGGGTAATTAGGCTATTGGTTTGGATTTCGCTAACCTCTTCCAAGACAAGGATGTTTTCACATAAAAATAAAACATCTTTCGCGCATAAAAGGTATGTACGCAGTTTTTTATTGTGTTTTTTCTAATGCAGTTCGACGAAATTCAAACGAACGGCGTTTGAATTTTGTAAATCAGTTCATTAGAACTCGAGATATCGTACAGTTCACGAAAAATGCGTCACGCATGCTCTAATCACACTACTAAACGTGACTGGGGACTCAAGCGGAAGACCTTATCTTTATTCTTTAAAACTGCTTTCACACCGATATTAATATATGCCTCTAGAATCTGGTATACCAAAACTACCACTGCCACCAACAGAAGGACGCTGGATGCCACCCAACGCTCCATACTGCTCGTCACCTCCTGTGCCTGCCGCCCAGTGAGCACTCACGCCCTCCAGGTCCTGGCTGGTGTCTTACCTCTCGACCTCGATGTCATTGTAACTGGTCTACTGTACCACCTTTCTAAGAAAAACATCGCCTCCGCCCCCATCTGCAACAGGAGTGGCAAACCAGGTGGTCAAACTCGACCAAAGGAAGGATCACCAGAAAATATCTACCAGATGTCAATAGAACCTTACCCAGACCCCCACCATGGTTCTCGGCAGGCCTATACAGAACGTTTTTACTTACTAGTGACGGTTCTATAAATGCTAAACTCGCCGGGTTCGGCATCACAGAGGACCCAACATGTACCTGCATGGGGGGAGCTTGTGAGCTGGCAGCACCTTGTCTACGACTGCCAGCTATATGAGGACCTTCGTTGTATCTTCATTATGAAGATCAGATATATTCCAATGGATCAAGAATCTCACCTCTTAAACACCCAGGATGAATACAGTGCCTTCTCCTGCTTTGCTAAGGATCTCTTCACAAGATGAAGAACCCTCCTGGCACGACAAAGGCAGACTTGAAAGATATATCCACCAAACCAAGATGGTTTGGTGGATATATTTAGTAAAACAGAACATTTGTAATAACAAAATTGTAAGAAGGACAATTCTGACCCCTCCAGACAAACCTGCTGAAATCGACAACCACTGATTTGGTCATTGCCAACTGGACTGACAACAGCAAAGGCCTTTTGGCAACCTACAACAGTGCTCTCTTGCACGATGCTTTCTTTACCACTTCCCGGGTAGGAGGGGACGGTCCCGTTCCTCCTCGTCTCCCCACTCTTCCTTCTGGTGGGACACAGGCCTTACCCACTGTCAAATGCTGGGTCAATTTCTCTATCGACCCTTTACTTCCAACTTCTATCCCCAGTCTTCAGTCTCCCCACCCATCCTGTCTACTTCTCACAGCATATGCCCCACACAGTCGAAACTGAAAAGCACTAAAATTCCGTTCGCCCAATATTTCGGCCTTATACACCTTTTTTGCATATAACCCCTACAAGGTGGCCATTTTTTTTTAAGGCCCTTGCTATTGAAATCCCAGGAAATTAGGTGGCAGGGCCTGCCAGAGTTCAAATTATGTGCTCGTGTACCTGGTCTGCCTCCATGGGACAAAGTGTGGGCAACGTTGGGTCCCATTAGGGGCTCAGCAGCTAAATGACCAGATGAACAACGGTACACAACACTACACGGTACAATATCCATACACTTTTAAATCTCTGGCATTTACAGTGTACTGTATCACACGACAATGTAAACTCGCGGTGATGGGAGAAACCCCTGTTACCGTTTGACTTTCAACACACTGAACTAGTGAGTGTTTTTTGGCATAGACTAGTGGTGGAAGCGAGGAAAGCGCCTCTGGCGGAATCCGCGGATGACGTCACTTCTGTGACATATTTCATGACTGATCAGATTTACTTGGTTGTAGGTACCCCCAGGGATGTTTCACATCAAGAAAAAAAAGAAAAAAAGAATTCTGACATTCAGTGACCAGTTTCGAATATACTTAATCGAAATACAGCTGAATTCTCTATTTTCAACACAGATATTCCTCAAAATGCTGAGATAATAACTAAAGCGATGGTGCAGTCTTTGACTTTTACTACACATTCACACACTATTCAAAGGTTTGAATCTATGGATGGGAAGCTTCGCGAGAACTTGTACATTTACCTTCAGCGTATCTGACAGAAAACTTGCAAAACGTGTTCATCTAGGTGGCAGACAAAATATTACTCGAATGTAGTTGTTAAATCTATAGGATGAAACATGTTCTGCAACCGAAATTGCAGGGATAGTCTGTTATCTTCGTGGGCGGGGCAAAGTGCCTCGCCAACTAGTGCCTTATCGAACTTAAGATCAAAATTATACCGACTGAAAGAAGTAGATATTGCTAATAACTCTACGTATATTTGTTTTGTCAATAAAAATCATTTGTAAAACTCCTCGAAAAATACAATACATATTAATGGGAGGTATACCCAGAATCTGCATGACAGATTCTTCATTGTGCAAATTCTCATTCTTATTTACAATCAACATCTCTCAAATGCGCTTCAGTGTCAAGAGTATGGATATTTTCTCCAGCAGAGACACTTGAACCACGAAATAAATACAGCAAATTAATTTATGCTGTTAATATGGTTATAGGTAAGGCATGGTATACTACTCCTATGAACAGTTCATTGAACGGAATAATTGAATCCTTTCCCCTAATGCCAGGTATACGTGTTCATACAGTTATTACACATGCTTTTATTCTGATAATTCATTCAAAGTTTTACATACAGGGCCGGATTTACGTATAAGCAAAATAAGCAATAGCTTAGGGGCCCCGGAAAAAAATACCATAATTTCCCACGAAAAGATGTCGATTACTTTAGATTTTATTTGGCAAAATTATAATATAATATAATATATATTTTTAACTTTGTAAGTAATTTTTTTCTTTGTCGCATATGTATTTATATTTATTATATACTGTATAAAGAGATAATAATAAGTGTATTTTTTAGATTTTTTAAAATTAAACTTTTTTGGGGGGCCCCAAATAATTTTGTGCTTAGGGACCCCGCAATACCTAAATCCGGCCCTGTTTACATATAATTTGTAATTCTGTTTGGGCAGAACGCAGTCACGAGCTATTCGTATTCATTTCCTGATGGATTAAGAGGAAAAGGGCGTGGTGAGCGCTGGGGGGAATACTTAACTATCGAAACAAAAATGGATAGGAGTAGAACAAATCAAAACAAATATAAATAGTAGCAGAATAGCACCTTGCTTTATCTGTAACTATTAAGAGTGTTAATTAATTTGCTGTGTTTATGTTGGAGTTCAGGTGTTTCCTTTTAATTTAATAACGTTTTTATAACCACCTTTTCATTCTCCATAATAAATAATTACTTAGAGAATTGATTTTCGCAATGTATTGTGTAAAATCAACTTCCAACAATTTCGGAGTGTGACACACCAGAATGTGACGAACCAATCCAGTTTGTTCTTGGTGCAGTAGACCTCTGTTTTTTGAATACGTTTTGATTTCAAAACACTACTACGTTTGTAGAATAAACTATTGTTGTTCAATAAACCTATAAACCTGACGATAAACCTATTGAACAAATTATTGTTGTGGAATAAACCTATTGAGTAAACTATGCAGTTCTCTGCTAAACCTTGGGTCAGTGGCCTTTTAAAAACTTTTAAATAACGACCAGAATTTTAAAACAGTTGGAAGGGGCATTACTGTTGTACGTCTTAACTAGACGTAATTTATCAAGCAACTTTCCTCTAAACCGGTTTTCAAAAGGTGAATAATTAAACCCGTACAGTTGTTTATCCATACTTTTTTCCTCAATCTGTACAAATCTGGTTAGGAACGATTGCGAAACAAAGTTTGTCGTACTTTTTCGTATTTTCCCCATTTGAAATTCTCTGCACACGTTTCATCCCGATCGATTCCAGATATGATTTGCCCCGTTATTATTAGATAGCTCCTTTATCCAAGAATCCCCAGGGGCTTACATCTGGTGAGTATGGGCTTGGCACACCCAGGGTCCTGAGCTGGATATCATCATTCTTCTCTTTCTTGGTGATTCCTTTCAACTTCTCTCTCTCTCAGAATAACTCGAGAATTTTTTTTTGGCTGGTGCAGATAAGCCTCAGGCTTCCTTGCATCATATGGCTAATAATAATAATAATAATAATAATAATAATTATAATAATAATAATAATTATTATTATTATTATTATTATTATTATTATTATTATTATTATTATTATTAGAAAAGGCTACGTACCTGATTAACATAGCGGTGCCCAACACTAGCAATGTCCAGAAAACCCATGAAGAAAAAATTAGGAAGGAAGTACACGAACCTGAGACATGAGGTCAAGGAGATGTGGCATATGCATGAAGTAACGACCATCCCGATCATCGTGTCAACCACCGGAATGGTGCCAAAGACTCTACATAGCAGCAACAGGTCTCCCAGAGAACACCTACAAGGAACTCCAGAAAGTTGCAATCCTGAATATCTGTAGGATAGTCAGAGAGTGCCTCGACCAGTAACACCAGACATTACAACCACCCTGTGTACTTGGTAGCAGTACCCGTCACGGAGTGGAATCCCCCAATCAGGGAGAAATAATATAAGAGCAACAACAATAATAATAATAACATCGCCAAGGAGCCCGGAGTGTCCGATGACACATGTCTACGATGCCACCTGGCCTCAGAAACGATCGAATACATCACCGCGGGATGCAAGGTGATCACCCAGACTGAGTACACTAATAGACATGACCATGTAGCCAGGATCAGAAACTAGTAAGGATGGAAGCGGAGGTGCAAAGGATGCATGGAGCAATTAACCATAGATGCGGCAGTTATGGAGCAAGCCTACAAGAAACACCGGAACCCCACGGCCTACATCAATTACCGTAAGGCCTTCGACTCTGTACCTCATAGCTGGCTAATAGAGATCCTGAAGATCTACAAGGTCAATCCGATAGTGACAAACTACCTGGGAGCAACAATGGCGAAATGGAGTACCACCATTAAGGTCGAGAACATCACAACTAGACCAATCCCAATCAGAAGAGGAATCTTTTAGAGAGATACTCTGAGCCCACTATGGTTCTGTCTAGCACTCAACCCGCAATCCACCATGCTTAACAGCAGCAAGAATGGATATAACCTCAAAGAAGGAAGAAAGAACCTGTACACCCTCACCCACCTGATGTACATGGATGACATCAAGCTCTACGCGGCAACCGAGAAGCAACTACTCCAGATCATCGAAGAATTCAGCAAGGACATCAGGATGGAATTTAGTCTAGACAAATGCAAGACCCACACAGTGCACCAGGGAAAATTAGTCTGCCGAAACTACCAGCTGCTGACTGGTAAAGAGATCGAAGCTATGACAGAAGGAGAGACCTACAAATACCTAGTAACGATGCAGGCTCAGCAGTTAGAGCAAAAGGAAATAAAGAAATGCCTGACCGAAAAATATCATCAGAGACTCAGAAGCCTGCTGAAAGCTAAATTGAATGGAGAGAACACAGTTAAATCCATTAACACCCTGTAGCTCCAGCACTAACATTCTCCTTTGGGATCATAGATTGGACTAACACCGAGCTAGAGGATATCATGCGAAAGACAAGGACAATGATGACCAAGAGCCGCCAACACCATCTGAAGTCAGCAGTGAAGAGACTAACAACAGCTCAGAAGGATGGAAGAAGAGGCCTGAAAGACCTGATAGAGCAACAGAAATCAGCGATAGTTAACCTGAAGGATTACTTTGAGAACAACACAGCACCAGGCCATTAGGAAGGTAGATAAGTGGTATATCCCACTCAACCTAAGCGAGGGAGGAGCCCACTACCGCCCAGACGGCACAAGAAACGAAGCCAGAAAGATGGGCAAAGAAGACGCTCCATGGCAGACACTACAATAACCTCCGTCAAGATCACATCGATAACATTGTTTCCAATGCATGGCTCACAAGCGGGACGCTCTTCTCCGAGACTGAAGAATTCATGCTGGCCATCCAAGACCAGGTAATCAACAACAGAAACTATAGAAAATACATCGTAAAGGAGCCCCCCCCCCGAATGGCAGATGACACGTGTCGACGATGCCACCTGGCCTCAGAAACGATCCAACACATCACAGGGGGGGGGGGATGCAAGGTGATCACTCAGACTGAGTACGCTCGTAGACACGACTACGTAGCAAGGATAACACATCAGAAGCTAGCGACAGACGGATCAAGCCAAGTGGCCCCAAGCGGTAAAAATTTCGGGGCCCCTTTTCCGAATTATGATCGTTTTTCTTACAAAAAAATCTCATTATAAAAAATAGCGGCCTGTCAGGGCAATTTGCTTTTAAACTAAAAAAAATTACAAACCTCAAATTTTTATTTTATATGTAGCCCTCTTTCCGCATATCATAAATCGTATTTAAATTTAAATCAAATTATTATTTTGGGAGGGCTCGATTTTTTTGTGTAATTAAAAAATATATATTTACTTAATTTGGGCCTATTTATGCTATACAAGTTTCACCCCCTGATGTCTAGTTAAAAGTTAGAATCCCGCCAAAACTCAAATAAATTCCCTTCAAAAGCTTAAATAATACTGCGTTATAGGAGGGTTGATTGTATACAAAAAAACATAATTTTCCTCGAATCCTAATGAAAAGACATTTATAAGACCTCCGGCCCCTTAGTATTCCGGGCCCTACGCGGCCGCTTAGTCCGCTTACCGCTTAATTCGACTCTGGCTAGCTAGGAAATATCAGTTGACCAAAGAAAGTGTACCATACTACAAGTACGAACCACAGGCAGTACTAGAGACCCCAACGCACAAGCTGTACTGGGACCGCGCCATAATAACGGATAAGACAATTTTGCACAACAGACCAGACATAACCATTGTGGACAAGATGGAAAAGGCTACTTATTTGATTGACATAGCGGTACCCAACACTGGAAACCTACAAAAAACCCATGAGGAAAAATCAGGAAGTACACGAACCTAGGCGCCTCCGTAGCCAGATGGGAAGGAGCAGCAGTGCGTAGCACACGCTTCTTGATTAGACCGGGGTTCGAGCCCGTCACCACCAAATACGGAGGATGCGGAAAGCTCAGGGAATGACCACCGCACATCCCGGAGCAATATGGCCTTAGTTGCTAATGCTCCTAAACACCAAATAACAAACAAACAAACAACACGAACCTAAGACAGGAGATCAAAGAGATTTGGTTTATGCAACAAGTAACGACCATCCCAATCATCGTGTAAACCACAGGTATGGTGCCAAAAACCCTACATAACAGCCTTGCAGTAATAGCCCTCCCAGCGAATACCTACAAGGAACTCCAGGGCCTCACATCTGGTGAGTATGGGCTTGGCACACCCAGGGTCCCGAGGTGGATATCATCATTCTTCTCTTTCTTTGTGATTCCCTTCTATTTCTTACTCTTGTTCGTTCTCTCTCTCTCTCTCTGAGGGTAACTCAATTTTTTTTTTTTTTTTTGGCTGGTGCAGCAAAAGCCTCAGGCTTCCTTGCACCATATGGCTAATGATAATAATAATAACAACAACTCCAGAAAGTCGCAATCCTGAACACCTGTAGGATAGTCAGAGAGTTCCTCGACCAACAGTAACACCAGCCATAACAATAACCACCCTGTGTACTTGTTAGCAATACCCGTCACGAGGTGGAACCCCAATCAGGGAGAAATAATATGAGAGCAATAATAATATTAGAAATATTTTTATATTTTCAAAAAATTCATATTTATAGAATAAATGATGCCTTATAAACATTCTGATGTACGGACTCTATATAGGTCTCTTAAATTCTAAAATTTTTTCCGCTTAAATATTGAAGTTACTTTACAGAAGTTTAATCAATCAAAACCTACTTATTTAGATTAATTCAAGCACTACAATCATGCTCAAAACAGAAAGTTTAAAATATTTAGGTTCGGAAAAATACTTTACCAAAGTTAGTAATTTAAAGATTTCGATAATGAAATAATCGACTGAATACTTCGAATAATATTAGTACAATAAAAATAATTGAATTATTTGCTATAATCGAAGTACTATAATCACTTATGACCTCACATAATGCCCATCAATAGTTACAACCGCATAAGGCCCAGCCGTTCCCAAACTCTGAGCCGCGGAGCCTCAGGCCGCCGCAGCGAACTCACATGGGAACTTCGGGATATTTTAAATTTTTGAGGGAAACACAGCGATACTGGACATCTGTCGGACACCGCGCGAACTACTAGCTCGAGGAAGTTCACAGTTTCAACATTACTTATTAAGTTGTTTGGACCAAACTATGTAATAAACGGAACTATTATTATTATTATTTTAGGGTTGCCCGTAATTAAATACATTAACCCGTATTTCTGTCTGTAAATTGCGTATGTTCTATGGTTGATTTGCCTGTTTTTGCTGGACGAAAAAAACCCCAGTTACTGGGGAGAAAAACCTTGCTATCTACGCCTGAGCCCAACTAACTCAGCCACGGAGTGAAAAAAGCCCATTAAAGTTCCTCGCGTCATCGACGGGATTCGAACCCAGGCCATAAAAACATATAAAGACAACTGAAACAAGCCCTGAGATAACAATGATACAAGAAATGAGTCTTACAAAAAAATCGGTAAATTGGATGAGAACATTAGAAAAACATTAAAGCAAACAGTATAAAGCAAAACAAAAGAAAAATGTTAACTGAAATTAATGATGATCATTATATAATATTTGATAATAAGCTAAACGTTAGAAATTTAATTACCAAAATCAAGAATTAATGTTCAGTTATAAGGATGTTTCAATATGCATCAATATATATATATATATTTTTTTTTATGAAAACCCCAAACACGAAAGGTATCAAAAGCTATAGTACTTGGTACCGTGCATGGGTTGAAGGAGAAGTATGGGGGGAGAGGGATGCCGGAAACTTTGCTCTAGAGACTAAACATGGGTTTCACTACTTCAAGCCTCCAATAAGCAAAGTGGTGGTATTTCACCGGTTGATGAAAGTCATCTATCACGCTCGAATCGGGTTAAAAAATTATTTAAGATCATTTAGGATGCATATTTAAAAAAGAGGCATTATTACAGCTAAGTGTTGCGTTTTTAAGATACATCTGCTTGGCAGCTAGAAGTAAGGGATCTTTGTTTTTAAAAGTACTGTAGAATCAAGATTTAGATACTGAAATGTTTTATCACATTTAAAATTGATTACAAGAGTACGAAGTCTATTTTATTAAAGATGTAGGAACTGTTCGATCTGCATACTTAAGATTTTTTTCATTAACAGACAGATTTACTTTTCTAAATCGCGTGAATCGTGTGTTGAAATGCTTTGTAATAAATAAAGAATTTCATTTATGTAAGACATAATTTTTATTTTTGAATCTGTATTATCTATTGTTGAATGATTCAAAGTTTCGATTAGAATCGTGAAAGAATTTTAGATCTGTATGGTCCCGTGGGAGGGTCGTCTGCTAGAAATCTGAGTTCTAAATTAACTGTTGGTCGTGATGGAACGAAAGAAGAGCGGATGGGTGGTAAGTAAACTGTACCTCTTCTGTGTTGAAGCTACTCAATATATATAAGCTATCTTACTGTACCCTGCTATCGGAAATTCCAAAGTTCAGAAGGAGTTACTTAAATGTACGATAGTAGAAAAATCACAGATATAGACACTGAATTTCTACTTCAAAGATTGATTTTTATCTACTGAAACAAAAGTAATAATAATAATAATAATAATTACCATCTCGAATTACACTGGGTGGAAAAGGCTAGGGTTCGAATCCCGTCGATGACGCGAAGAACTGTAATGGGCTTTTTTCACTCCATGGCTGAGTTAGTCGATTTCAGGCATAGATAGAAAGGGTCCCTCCCCCACCAGAATGATGATATCGAGCTCAGGACCCTGGGTATGCTAAGCCCATACTCACCAGATGTAAGCCCCTGTGGTTATAGTATAATGTTTTAGCACATGGAGCATACCTCCTGTGGTTATTTTAGGGTTCGTCTATTTGTTGTCTGGTTTTTTTTTTTTTTTTTTGTCATATTTGGGCTGGAATTTTTGAATTTAATGTTTAAATTGAACCAAGTATTATCGTTTTGATTTTACTTTTTCTAAATTTTAAATTTTCCTAATCGACTGCTTTTTTTCTCAATGGGAAATTTGTTCTCGTTCTCAGTTTAGTCTAAAAGCATCATCGGTGTATTTCTGAAACGAATGCAAACCGATTTTATTTGAAGAAAATAACAACCGAACACAATGGTTGTATGCGATAGTTGCTTTTCGACAGGCACGTTTATCTGTTTCTAACAGCTAGTTGTACAAGGAGAGTAGTGTGTCGCGTCTCCTTTTTCAAATAAAGACAAAAGAAATAACATTTTAAAGAATTATTTAAAAAACAATAATAATAATAAATTCTGGGGTGAAAAGCAGTAATTTCCTGAAATAGAAGGTTATGAAAAAAAAAAAAAAAAACGTGCAATGAATTTATTTATTATTGTGAATATGTTCCAAATTCTTAGGGAAAAAAAAAATGATATACGAATGGGGAATGGATATTTTGGTGCTTAACTTTGCGATTTTAGTCGTTTGTTATCAAAGATCAGCCATCAGTAACATTTAACAACACTCTATGGCTGCTGCTATTATTTCCACATTGAAAGGTAGCAATGTAACTAATAATAACAATGGCAGATTCAAATAATTTTATTCGCATAGCAAAACAGCAAATAGACACCACACAAATAATTTACAACATTCTATGTTGTTTATACGAAATATTGTAGGCTGTGTAGTTTCGAAAGACATCCAGCCTGTGCTTTAAATGTTATTCATAAACTCGGTTGGCCTCTCCACAGCCACAATACAAGCTCCTAATTGTCACTGGGTGTTTCATACACTTTTCTTTTAAGGAAACCCCAAAATAAATAGATTAAAGGGGTCAGAGAACGCGGTAGCCAAGACATTTCACCCCCACATTCTATGCACTGGCCTTTAAATAAGCCTCGTACCCATAGTTGTATTACTATAATTTTGTGCGGTGGGATGCCAATTGTGCTGTACCAAAAGATGTCGAACTTCTGGTTTACGGAACTTATTAACAAGTCAAATACATTAATGGGAAGTAATTCATAATATTTCTTCCCAGTTAGTGTACCTTCAAAAACACTGGGGCTACAGCTTCATCTTCCCATATGTCACACCACACATTGATGACCATCTCACGGTAACCAGAAGTGGCCCCGGGTCTATTAGTGCCCCGTGCGAGATTTTTTGGTGCGCCCTCTCCGACTTGAATTTTACAGCAAATCAGTGAATTTTCGGGGAGATTTTTCGCCCCCTAAATTTTGACGCCCCTGTCGCACTCGATCGTGTTTTTAGCCGACCCTGATCTCACCTGATGGCGACAGTGTGGGTTTTGATGGATATAAGTCCAGTAGCGGAATTGTGCCTGTTGGTGAAGGTGGTCTCCTCTGTTCATAGAATATTGGTAAGGAAACTGGAATTTTCTTCTACAAAATTACAGAACTCCCGAGTTTTGTCTCATCACCTTCAAGCAAACTTTGTTGTAAAAAAATTAACAGACACAGTTTGTTCTCTCGAAGGATCATCCAAATCTGCATGTACTCACATGTGGAAGAAAATTCCTGAACACTGCTAGTTGGCCTCTTGGGAAGCACAGTTGGTAGAATCGCTGTCCTACCCACACCAGTTGAAAAAGACCTAAGTTTCAGTCCCGTCGATAACGTGAGGAATTTTTACGGGCCTTTTTCACAACGTAGCTAAGTTAGTCGGTCTCAGGCGAAGGTAGCATGTGTTTTTTTCCCGAAAACTCGGGTTTTTTACACAGAAAACAGAAAATCGACCTTGAGGACATGCAATTTACGTAAAGATAATATACACGGAGCAATATGGCCTTAGTCACTGATGCTCTTAAAACCCCAGTGTCATATACAACTGCTAGTTGGATATGACAGGAGCAAAGGCAGAGCATTTTCTTCGTGAACATGTTCCAAATTCTGTGCACATTTGTATCTTTTTTTTATGCATCACGATTCTAGTTATCATAAAGCGATTCACAACACGCATAATTGCGTATGTGATGTTTGCAACCTGTATGGATGTCTCTCGGATAATTTTAAATAAATAAATAAATTTTCTGTTTATACTCCGACACGACCAAACAGTCAGAGGAGTTCACAAAATAAACAGAATACAAGAAACAGCACCGTATTTAGCAGTCACGGGTTTCAACCCCGGTCACTCAAGGCACGTATACTTATGCACCCGTGCGCTTGACCACTCGGCTATGGCGGCAGTATTCTTAAATAATAATCTTGCTGGTGCTCTAGGATTTCTGCTGCACGTTCCATGCAATACCATCTCGCATAAATCTTTTCTAGAAAATATGCTTTCATGTGATTTTACAAATATCATGCAAATAAATACCAAGAAGTTGTTATTCTAAGGAATTTCGCAGTGCACTTCATTCAGTTTATGTAGCTGGGACAGTACTGTGATATGTAAATATCATGCTTCTGCCATGCGACAGTGAGAATTTTGGATTTTGCTGGGTCAGCTGAAAGTTCATTTCGTGTCCTTATTTGCATAAAATTCTGTACTTCAAAGTATTTGTCATGCCCAGTGGACCGGCGAGAACGTGAAAAGTCATGGGACGTTGAAACCGATAACTCCCTCACGCACTGTGGCACACAAAACTATACTGCCTATATCAGCTATATAACTCAACGTCACAGTCCTCCCCACACCGGGTGGAAAAGGCCCGGGTTCGAATCCCATTGATGACGCGAGGAACTTTAAAGGGCTTTTTTCACTCCGTGGCTGAGTTAGTCGGTCTCAAGCGTAGATAGCAAGGTTTTCTCCCCGAGAAACGTCCAGCAAACAGACAAATCGACCATAGAACACACGCAATTAACAGACATAAGACACAGCACGGCAGATGAATTTAATTATTCGGGTGGCCTAAATATAATAGTTTGGTTGTTTTTTTTATATAACTCAACCACTGAGTGAAAAATGCCCATGAAAGTTCCTTGGATCATCGACGGATGATCCAAATTCGAATCCCGTCGATGGCACGAGGAATTTAATGGGTATTTTTCATTTCGTGGCTGAGTTAATCAGTCTGGCGTAGACAGCAAGGTTTTTCGTCCAGCAAAGCAGGCAATCGACCAGAGAACACACGCAATTTACAGACACAATACACATGGATAGAAATATCCATTCTCTTTTCTTTTACCCCTGTCCCCCCACCTTTTTATTTCCCGACAATAAATTTGCCCATTGTTCTTTCCCCCCCCCTTAAAATGCCATTTCAGCAAATTGCTGCTTTCAGCATCAGAATTTAAATTTTAAAATAATTCTTTTGAATTTTATTTCTTTTGTCATTATTTGCAAGAGGAGATGACACATAACTGTCTTGTACGGCTAACAATTCGACACAGATAAAACCGCCTGTCGAAATGCGACCATTACAAACAACCGTTGTGGCTTTTTTTATTATTATTTTTTTATTTTCCAAATAAAATTGGTTTATGTTCATTTCAGTACACCTTTAACATTTTTAGACTAAATGAAGGATCGGAAAAATTTTCCTATTATGAAAAAAGCAGTCATTTAGGTAAAATTTGAGTTTAGAAATGGTAAAATTTAAACGTAATACTTATCCATCATCCATCAGACTAAATACGGCAAACATCATCCATCAGACTTAATCCAACCCCACTGGCTCACATGTGGTGAGTATGGACTTGGCACACCCAGGGTTCTGAGCTGGATATCATCATTCTTCTCTTCCTTGGTGATTCTTTTCTATTTCTGACTCTGATTCTTTTCTATTTCTGTATTGTGCTGCGGTAGCAACACAATACACGGCTGTGGTTTTTTTTTTTTTTTTTTTTTTGGTAGTTGTTGGCGCATCGGCTTCTGTGGCCATAATGCACCTCCCAAGGTTTTTGCAGTACTTTGATCCAAGCCCAAGGCGGGATTCGAACCCGCGACCTTTCGGTTGCCAGGCAGACACTTTACCCACCCGGCTAGCCCGGTTGGCACATGGCTGTGTGGATGGCCTCCAGTGTTGTACCATTGCTGTCGAGGTAATGCTGTATTATGTGCCGATTGACTCCACAAGGTTCTATTCGGCCTCTGCTTCGATATCACGTGAGTCTTTGTAGGGTCCATTCCTTCGAATTCTGTTAGGGCCTTCTTCCACTCATCCTCTATTCTGGATATCATGATCTCGTCTGTTTCCACTTTAGCTGCTGCGGGTTGTATTTCCTCTTGCTCTTCTGCCTCTGGTTCGGTGGTGGTATGTTCTTCCTCCTCTGATTATTATTATTATTGTTGCTGCTCTCTTATATTATTTCTCCCTGATTGGGGGTTCCACCTCGTGACGGGTATTGCTACCAAGTACACAGGATGGTTGTCGTTATGTCTTGTGTTACCGTTGGTCAAGGAACTCTCTGACTATCCTACAGGTGTTCAGGATTGCTATTTTCTGGAGTTCCTTGTAGGTGTTCGCTGGGAGACCTATTGCTGCCAGGCTGTTATGTAGGGTCTTGGCACCATACCCGTGGTTGACACAATGGTCGGTATGGTCGTTACTTGTTGCTTATGCCACATCTCTCTGATCTCCTGTCTTAGGTTTGCGTACTTCCTGATTTTTTTCCCCATGGGTTTTCTGCAGGTTGCCAGTGTTGGGTACCGCTATGTCAATCAGATTTATTATTATTATTATTATTATTATTATTATTAGCTATATGGTGCAAGGAAGCCTGAGGTTTATGCTACACCAGCCAAAAAAAAAAAAAAAAATTCCGGAGTTACCCTGAGAAAGAGAGTCAAAGTAGAAGGGAATCACCAAGAAAGAGAAGAATGATGATATTGAGGGTTCTGAGCTGGATATCATCATTCTTTTCTTTCTTGGTGATTCCCTTCTACTTTGACTCTCTCTCCCTCAGGGCAACTCCGGAATTTTTTGCCTCAGGCTTCCTTGCACCATATAGCTAATAAAAATATAATAATAATAATAATACAATACAATACAATACAAATTTATTTATCATTTGAATTTGTTTACAATACAAGAACTCGTTAAGAAAAGTAAATTTCTTGACAACAAGTTGCAATTCATCAGTTAAATCAGTTTTTGCATACAAAATTGTTAGCTAACAGAAAAGGCAATGAAGTCATTACACATAGTTCATTCCACTCTATAAACAGAGGTAGCGATTGATCCTCATTTAAAATCTATTCTACTGTATCATTGAGTATCAAAAATATTCTTACTAGGAATTTTAATTTGGAGATTGAATAACCTCTCCTGAGCCTGAAATCAATGCTTGCCAATAAGTTATTCAATATGTTCATTGTATGCCTATCTCCAAATCTATTTAGTACCCTAGGGTGAGGCAAAACAACTGCTTTTGGATTTCTTAAGTTGTGTGAAACATTCCTTTGAAGATTCAACTCTTCATAAATAGTGTTAAGATTTTTCAAGAATAAATTTAACCTCTGTTTTTGAATTGGATATAGTACTGTATTTCGTATTTTAACAAAAATTGCTTTCTCTCATTCAGATCATTCCAAGAGTTTGTCCCCATTAACAGTTTCAGAATCCTGTTTAGTAAATTGTTTATAACCCTTATTTCAGTTATATTTTCTCTTGCCCATACATTTACTAAATAATTGAGTTGGGAGTCCACTAATGCATAATATAAGGTAACTTTTGTTCTTTGATTTAATTTATTTTTAATATAATAAAAGAAGTAAACATAAAATCTCATTTTTTTGTACAAATTTGTTATTTGCATTGCCAAACTTAGATTATAGTCTATCCATAACCCAAGGTAACAGTGATTTGAAACTTCTTCAACTGTTAGACAATTGCAATTCTGGAAGTTCTGTTCATGTAGGCATTCATGTTTATGTAGCGCCTCCGTAGCCAGGCGGGCAGGAGCAGCAGTGCATAGCACATGCTTCTTGATTAGACCGGGGTTCGAGCCCATGCCCACCAAATACGGAGGATGCGGAATGGCCAGGGAATGACCACCGCATATCCCCGGAGCAATATGGCCTTAGTTGCTAATGCTCTTAAAAAACAAATAACAATAACAATTGTGTTTATGTAATTTAATAGAGGGATGAATGTCAAGGGTTTGATGAGGGGGGGAGTCTAATTACCAAGAATTTGTTTTTTTCAAAACTGAGTGTTAATTTATTGTCATGCAACCAATTTTGTAAATGTATTACATCCTGCTGTAAATCTAATGCCATTTTTGTAAGGTTCTTTCCAACTGTATATAAGATTAAGTCATCTGCATAAATTTTTAAAAAGGAGTTCTTAATTACTTTGAATATGTCATTTATATAGATGTTGAACATGATTGGCCCTGCATGGGTGCCCTGTGGTACTCCTCTCTTTATATTGTATGATTTTCCCTTTGTATTCTCTACTTCAACTGTGATTTTTCTTTTGGTTAAATAAGATGTTGAGAGTTGATTGACTGCTCTTCTTATACCATATTTCAGTAATTTCTGTTTCAAGATTGAGATATCAATTAAGTCATATGCTTTGGTCAAATCTATAAATAAGATCATTATGAAGTTATTGTTGTTCAAATGTAAGTTAAAAGAGTCTACTAAACTCTCTAATAATATCTGTGTGCTCTAACCCCTCTGATATGAGAATAGAGTTATTTAACCCTCCATATTGATGTAGATATTTACTTATGTGGGTAAATATATAATTTTCTATTATCTTATTTATAACTGACTGTATTGTTATTGGTCTATAATTACAAAAGTCATCAGGTGGTCCCTTTTTATATATAGGATTATTTTAGAAGAAAGTAAGTTTGTAGGATAGACTCCTGACGCCATCATCCATGCTATAAGCTCCACCAAGAGAACAGCGAACTGTTTTTTATTTCTCTTTACTTCGGTTACTGTAATACAGTCAAGTTTGTAAGATTTCTTGTTCTTTAACTGTTCTATGATCTTGAGAATCTCCATGTACTGTGGAGCAAAGATTACACAGGAGTTCACTACCTGAGGAAGATTATCTTTTTGAGCAAGGGAGTCTTGGCAATAGTGTATATTGTATCTGCTGAGCTCTAATACAGCTTTGGCAAATCTGTTTGCAGCCTCATATTGTTTATTTGTACCAGATACCTGTTCTAATAGTGTTTTGATTTGATTTCCCATTGACTTTTTCTTCCTTGTACTTAGCAGGTCATTTATAATTACTTTTTTACTTTTTTTTTTATAATGCTCCATTTATCCTTTTGAGTTATCTGTTTATCCATAAAAAGTTGATTGTAGTAAGTGTTTTTTTGCTTTCTAATCAAACCTGTAAATTTATTATAATTGTTTTATAATTGTGATAATGTTCTATCTTTGATGGACAATTTCTATACTGCTTGAAGTATTTATCTCTTTGTACCATTAATTCTTCTATTTCTCTTGTCATCCAAGGTTTCTTAGGTTTAATCCTGCTACTCCTAGAATTTGTGTGCAAGCTGAGAGATTTATTTTTCTCTCCGTATTAATCCTCGGATTGTTTATCATTTGTATTATTTTATTTGGAAAGACATTTACATTAGTTGTGTAAGATGCTTGCTCTTGTCTTAACATGTTTTCTGTGTTGTGTTTCAGCTTGCCTGTTGATAAATATTTGTTCTTCGCAACATTTGTTAATTTTTTATGTTCACATGGGTGTTGTTTTGAGTACATATCTATTATTAGTATGCATGTTCTATGATCTGAAAGTTGATTTAGTAGTATGTAGGAATTTGCATACTTCTATTTGTTATAAGATGATCTAAGCAGGAGCTTACTGTTCTGTCTCCCTCCATCCTTTGTTGCCTTATTGTTCCAAATAAGGTATGTTCAAATCCATAATTATTTAAGATTGCAGAGTATCTGAGTATTACATTTTCTGTTTCATCGTTTAGTAAATTGATATTGAAGTCTCCCACTAGTATGGTCTTATCAGCTTGTATGTCTTCCCATTGCAGAATTATGTTATCTAATTCTATTAGAAAAGTGTTTATAGAATCTGATGGTGGCCTATAAAAAGCACAAATCATGAATGTGTTCTGTGGATCTTCTCCTAATAATTTGAGACAGCAGTTTTTGCAAGACTGAGTCTCGTGGTAAACCTGTATTGCCTTATAGCATGTTCTATAGTATATTATTATTCCACCACCCCTTCTCAACTCTCTCAACTTATATATCTTGTCATATCCTAGTATGTTATAGTTGGCAATTTCATCACTTTTTATGTTAACCTCTGTTAAAACTATACAAGAAATATATTTTTTCATTGCATTTATATATTGCAAAAAGTTAAACCAATTCTTTCTTAATAATAATAATGCACTCAAATGTTTATTCGAGTCACTGGAAAGAAATAAATTAATGGGGGGGGGGGGCATAAATAATGGTAACAAAATGGAAATAGGAACAAAGAAAAAAAAGAAAGGAAGAGTGATATGTACAAATTCTACGAAGGCACATAATTTTTATACAATGATAATTTAGCAATACGGGTATTGCATCCGGAACGTGGAGGAAGATAAGATGTGTATAAAGTACACATAAAATTTAAGTACGTACTCATGAACAAGCGAATTTTTATTTTAACTGATACATGATTTAAAGTTTTTTTTTTCGAAACACTGCTTTATTCCTCCCTCTACCCCAGTTCAGAAAATCCTGGGACCGACTTTTTTTTTTTTTTTTTCCCCCTGTGCTTGTGAATTAAAATAAATCCGAGGATAAAGAAAAACAAATAAAGATAAAGAAAAACAGAAAAAAAAATTGTTATATTGAATGAGACTGTCATTGGATCGTAGAAAAATTCGGCTATGGAGTTTGATCAATTTGATTGCATTCTGTAGGCCACCTACAATACGTATTGCTCTTGAAAACCAGGAGTAGACTGGCCCAGGCAATGGAAAGCGATTACCGCAGGGTCCTGCAGCGAAATTCAGGAGAAAAAATTGTTGGGAATCGCCGGGGGGGGGGGGGGCGCCTGCCAGTCCAACACTGCTGGGGATCATGGAGGAAGGAGGGACTCACCGGGAAGTTTCTCAGTTTCCCGGTGGCTAGATTCTCTCCTGAATTGTACTAACGACTGAGTTTTCTGCGAGAGTAGGGAGGGTACAGTGGTGTTGCCATTGTCTGATTTGACTCCGGACAGATTGAAGAAAGTTCTTAAGGTTTTTTCAGTCGCGGCTGTAGTTAGACGATCTCAGTCGGAGAACGTAAGTTTCCCCCTGTGAGTTATTTCGGTTATTTTTAGCCCGCACAACACGAAAATTGACCCATGAACAAGCACTTGTATACACAATGGCGTATTATGGCCTAAGTCGCTGGTACCCCTAAAAACCAACAGCTGACTTCTCATGACCTCAGTTGTTGCAGTGCGAGTAGCTTGTTCAATTGGCCATAATGTGTTATGTAGTTTACCAATGTCAACGATTCGTGTGTTTTTTTTTAATTTTCTTTGAACCAACCATATAAAATTAATTGATTTTTTATCAATAGGTAATAATTACTCACTAAAGAATAAAAAAATATAATAATAAAATGCGTGTTTGACTCAGATTTTAAAATCTGTTACCACTACTGCAAAATTTATTCTAAAAATATCTGAAAAACAAAAAAAAAAAGTCGTATAGTAACAACTAAACACCTGTGAATAGATAGGTGTAGTGAAAACAAGTTTGACGATTGGCGGCCTCCTTGCCAAGGTCATAAAATATACAATCGCGTGTGTACTGTGTAGTATCAACCACTCGAGAAAAACACGTGCATTTCGGCGTTTGTGGAAAGAAGTTGCAAGTCATTGCAGTTTGTCGAAGAAACCACAGTAAGTACTGTATTGTTTTAGTTGATGTCATTCATTGATGGAGAATGTTGTTTAAGCAACTGATATGTTAGAGAATAACAAGACGGAAAAGTGAATTGCGTAACTTGAGGTGTTTTTTGTAAAGTGGCAGCCCAGGTTCAATTTTTTTTTTCCTCTGTTAAAAACGCAACACTTTTCTTTTTTCGACATCAACTTCAACATGATTTTTATGGGGTTACTGGAAAAAACATACGCGTGAATATTAAGTAAGTAAGCGCTGATGTGTCTTAAAAGTTTATGTTAAAGAGAACGTCATTACTAAGTTTCGACAAAATCCATTCAACCAAGAATGGTAGACTTCTGCGTGGTCAGGGGAAAAATACGTCCAAGAAAATCGTAATTATTAACTTCGGAGAGGCGCAGACGTTGCTGGTCCTTTTGCTAGTTTTTAATGAGGGTGAATGACGATGCTGTTTTATTTCTACGGACGGACATGGCGGAGCCGCCAAGCGGAATGTACATTCAGATTAGTTCAAAAAAAAAAAAAAAAAAATTCAGATTAGTGGAGTTGGGGAATAGAACACTTAAGCAGGCGCGGGTCCAGGTGTAGGGTACATAACCACTTAAAATGTGGAATTTTTTTTTTTTGAATGCCACGCGATGATTAAAGCCTAATTATTCCACGGAACACAGCTTTAGCCCCACCCCTTTAGAAAATTTTGTGCGTTAGCAGCGATGAAGAAACCAACTTTTTTTTTTTTGTAAGCATGCTTACAAAAAAAAAAAAAAAAAAAAAAAAGTGAATACTTTATTGAAATTAACCAGGTGATTTCTTACATTTGCATCCTAAATTATTTCTGTTTGGGATACTCATACCAGAGAAGGTACACCCCGGCACTTCAGTACAGCAATACATAGCTTAGCACAGCTTCAAACAGCACGGGTTTCACTATAACACGATTTTCAGTTAAGTTTAAGTCGGAAAATTTACTGTACATATTAATACTCATTCAATAGCCTAGACAGGTACTATACATATATGCTGCATTGTCGTAGCCTACGTATGGTACATATATGCTGCGGTGCCAATTCTGTTGTCTCACATGCACCAATAGCGCCCCTTGGGCAGTCAGCGGCAACAGTGTTCAGTATTCCTAATTCCATCCTGACGAGGTGATGTGATAGCTTTTCAAACTTTTCATTTCAAAATTTATTTTTTACCCTTTAAATACAATCGAAAATATATCTGCATCTTAGCTAGAAATCACTGCCAACAACGTGTTCTGTTTGGTAGCATGTTTTGCCCCATTTGGTAAATGATTTCACTGGTTTTGAATTGCAAGTTCAGATAACCCTGGGGGCTCACATCTGGTGAGTATGGGCTTGGCACACCCAGGGTCCTCAGCTGGAGATCATCATTCTTCTCTTTCTTGATGATTCCTTTCTACTTTTTGACTCTCTCTCTCAGGGTAACTCGGAATTTTTTTTTTTTTTTTTTGCTGGTGCAGTATAAGCTTCAGGCTTCCTTGCACCATATGGCTAATAATAATAATATTGTGAAGGTCGGAAAAGACTTTGGATTCGAAACTTTGGATACTGCCAATGTACAACTGCACTGACTGCATGCAAGTGACTTAGATGACGCAACTCTCCTTGAAATTGAAGAGCAAACTGCATATGCAGAAGAGGAAAACAATTCTGAAGTGGATAACGCTGAAGTGCCACAAAAGAATTTTGAACAGACAGAAGAACTGGAGAAAGTTTTTCGAGGGGTTGACGTGGCCTGTGAGGCGATTAGGAATGGAGAATGTTGAATGTAGCATCAAGATATGGCAAATTTTCAAGATGGGATTCGATGCTACAAAGACTTGTATGCCGAGAAAAAGAAGAGGCAACTTCACCAGACTTCATTATTGAAATACCTAAATAAACAACCGCTGTTTTAAAGGTTTTTCTCATCTCTCTCTCATGATGTTACCTTTTCATTAATAAAATGTTTGCAATATTTTTTAAATTTCAAATCCTTTTAATTGGCTAATTTCAAATCAAGTGCAAATTGTTTATAGACTGCTTCTCTGGTATGCATTCAATTAAAACCCATTATAATTATACCTCAATCAGCATGGTTTTGCATAACACGAAATAGTTTTGGTACCAATTATCAGTGCTATGCTGGGTATTGTTGTATAACATTTCTTCACAAGATATTTCTCTCACAGTTATTCATTAAGGTGTTATGTGCAGTGCCGGATTTATGCAGCCAGGGAGGGGACTGGCACATGTATTTTTAGAGGCTCTAACAATAAGGTCATGGGGATACTGAGTTAAGTTTGTTAAAATCCAAACAGGAGGACACCTTACAATGGTAGGCCATTGTCATTTACTTCATAGTGTGTATGGAGTGGGTAGACCTAGCAAATGATCTTGAACCATCTTTTGTTTTATATCATGCTATAACTTCCAACATGCATTGACAATGCAGGCAGTTACTGCAGTTCCCACAGAAACTCAGACTAGAAACTACAGTGAAAAAAAGGCAAATGTCATCTCAAAGTCAGTATGTACCCAAAATAAATTGGATCAGGATGCACCACAAGTTAAGCACACTTGGAATAGCCTAATCTAGAGGGATCTGACAAAATTTCGATAAGCACTTCACTCGTATTTGTTTATTTTATACTAACTTGGAAAGCCAAATAATTGCACATCTGAGAAGGATGCCTGTTTGGAGAGCCAGATTGTTTGGCTTAATGCTGGATGTGGTAACTCTACCCTCTGCCAAAAGGAATTGCTTTGGTCTGGGTTCCCTTTCCTTTCTCCACAACCTTTGGGGTCCTGGAGCAACTGCTCACAGGTAAACTGGCCCTGCTTAGGTGCATTAATTTGAAATGGTATCAGACTTTTTTTAATTAGTGAGAAATGAGATATGAAGAAAATTACAATTTAAAAAATGAGCAATCCCTAAATATAACAATTTTTTTCTCATTTGATACATCCCGTGACAAGTATGCTCATCTCTTTTATTCATTGGAGTGTGTTCATAAGTATTTCTGAACTCTTTTAAACTTTTCATTAAAATAAAAAAATTTAATTAGAAATTTTTAATAAAATAAATTTATAAAATGAATAAATAAATTTATTTATTTTTGTAACAGTTTATCAATTTTAAAATTATCTTTAATAAAATTAAGTCTTGAACGTGTTTCCACCAGTTTTGATTGCGTTAGGGCTCAGGCACTAATGCAACCAGAACCAGCTCAGGGTGCTGAGTGCTCCAAGAAACAAAAAAAATATATATTTTTTGCTTATTTTTTATCTATTTATTTTCTGCTTATTTAAAAAATATTTTAAAGTTTGTTTTTGTTTAATTTGCATTTTTATAATAGATAGAAACTTTTGTGTTTCTTGTATTTATCCTTCTTGCCTATACTATACCAGTAGAAGTGGTGTGTGGGGTTCTGAAAGTTGACTTTACCTGGGGAATTGAGCTGGTGCTGAGTGAACATAATTTTAATTTGTTTGTAACTGTCTTTTTCTTTTTGAGCTCTCTCTAAGTCCAGGACCCTGTTGCACTACCTCTATCAAGATGATATGCCAAAAACTGTCAGTGTACATCACCAGTTTCCTGTTTAGTTTTGCACAATACTGTCTTAACTAAAATTATGTTCTTTATTAAAATCATACGCTATTACACACGCAGAGTAAGACCGCATTATAATTCTTTTGAAGAGACCAGTCCCAAAGAGCACTATAAGCAGGGATTCCCCCCCCCCACCACCACCACCCTTTTTGGAAGCTGTTTTTAATTTTTTATCAATATTTTGACAAATAATTTTTTTTTTTTTTTTTTTTGCAGTGTTTGTGAAGCAGTTGGTTATATGTAAGTTGAAACCCTTGCATGATCAATGTTGCTTTTTTGGCATCTTCAGTTTTTTTTTTCATACTTTTAATCCTGATCTTTTTAATCTTTGTATACTTGGTCCACACAACTGGAATACCCAGTAGCTGTCAGCACAAGTGTTTCTTTGATTTCTCCACTGAAAATTCCAGAAATCTCTAAAAGTCATCATGCAAATACGAAAAATGCACGATCAATTTAAGCCTAATTATATGCTAGTTTAAGCAACATCTCTTGTAGTCAATTGTTGGAGTGCCCTGGCTTTATGATAGATTATTATTAGCTATATGGTGCAAGGAAGCCTGAGGCTTATGCTGCACCAGCCAAAAAAAAAAAAATCCCGAGTTACCCTAAGAGAGAGAGAGAGAGAGAGAGAGAGAGAGAGAGAGACAAAAGTAGAAAGGAATCGCCAAGGAAGAGAAGAATGATGATATCCAGCTCAGGACCCTGGACATGCCAAGCCCATACTCACCAGATGTGAGCCCCTGGGGTTATTGTCAACACCTCCAATAGTTACGCTCTCAGACTGACTTTGGAGCTTCTGGCTTGTGTCCAATGGTTGAGGTGTGCACAGTGGCTTTAGTTGTTACATGCTTTCGGATTTTTTTTATTATTGATTAGTTTGCATACAGTTGTTGAAGTGTGCAGGTTTTCTGATTTATTTCATTCATCAATAGCATGGAAGGGGTTTTATTTTCAAGTAATAATTAAAAATATGTTTTAATATAAAAAATGGACTTTTTTAATAGATAATTTTTCTAATAGTAGATTGAAAATGAGGGTGGCATCAAGAGTGAACAATTTTGAATTATTTCTTGCTGATTTTTAAAATTGCACATGTGTGGGGTCACATATGCAATTTTCTTAGATACCCTGTGCCTAGAAGACTAACAGTTATTCACACAGTTCAACTGGTTACGGGTTAAAAAGAAGGAAAATTTTTATGAAAAATTTTTTAAATTCAATTAAACCTGTCTTGTGTATTATGTGTTGTATAAACATGATAAATTTGGTACTAACTTAATAACAGTAATGCTGTCATTAATGAAATTTATCGATGCAAAAACTAAAAAACTTGATACTAAAAACACACACTAATCACTATACTAGAAAAGAAAGCAGATGAAATAATGTTGAATTAAAAGAAAGAAAAAAAGCTGAGATTATATGAACGCAATGATAGCTGAGATTGCAAAGTAAAAAAGTAAATTGCAGCCATTATCAACCCATTGCAGGATGGAAGCCTCCTCAACAATTCATGTTGAGGGAAAATGGACCATAATCTGCCACGCTGGTCCAGTGCGGGTTGGAGATTGCAAAGAGCAACCTTCAAAGGTTCAAGCTAAATAAAATAAATGTCTCTTGCACTGAGAACAATTTTTAGGAGGTAAGCAAACTGTACAATTAACCTTCCATTTCTAGAATGGTGTATGATAGATGCCAGTTTTTTGAATTTTTCTGTTTCTTTTAAATTTGTAAATAAATCAAATCCTCTCCTGTATCTTTGCCCACTAATATTCTCTGTTTATACAGTATTTTCTTTTTTCATTTCAATATAATACAAATTTTGTGTGGCATTAATCAGACACCAGGCAAGAAAAAGCATGTCTCTTTCTTCTCGACTATTCCCATTCCCACATGGCATCTATGAGACTCTAGTGAGAGGTGTCATAGAGCTTTGGTTTTACTGACTACATGTGAATAGCAGCAAAACTATAGACATTCATGTTGCATCTGCCAGATGCCATGCAAGCATCTGTGTTTCAATCCAGGAAATGAGTGACCTTGAAACTTCAAAATATATGATAAAAACGTTATTATTATTATGGGTTACTCTTTTAATTTTTATAATTAAAACAAAAAAGGGGGTGCTTCACAGATGCCATTTAAGTATCTTTGTTAATTTGAGGGCTTGAGTGACAGGAGATTTAATGATTCCTAGAGTTTCTATCATCCCTTTCCCAAAAATCAAGAGGAAGTTGGATTATATTTTTTTACATATGCATTTGGATTTATTTTATACTTTAATAAAAGTGATATATAAGTGGAATACATTTTATAAGGGAGCACTGTAGAAGTTAAAAAATGCACATGGCATTTTGTAGGATTGACCTTGGGACCAGAAGAAAAGAGCATTAAAGGTGGGAGAGTGTTATAAGCAGGGCATTATAATGCGAGTTTACTGTGTGTATATGAGGGTAGGCTGAAAATATGCTTTTTAGGTTCATAATCTCAGCTTAAAGGGGGTGCGGTACCACATTCCAACTAGGTTCTCCATGTAGCTAATAATTTTTATTTACTAAGTGCACTAATAGTGTTTCTGTGTGGTTTTTCAATTAGAAGTTACATTGTTTTAAATGGAAGCATCTTTGAACACGTGGTTCAAAAAAAGACAAGTGAAAGTTTTTCGACAACTTTTGTTCCCATTTCAAATGCAAAAAGGATGGATGCATTTTAAAATGTTATTGTGACTGCAGATGAATCCTGTATTTGTAACTATGATCCAGAAAACAAGTGCCAGTCCAAGAAATTTCTTCATGAAACATTTTCATGATCAAAAAAATTCCAAGTCCAAGCATTAACAGGAAAAGTGATGACTGTTTTTTTTGGACTTTATGGGTGTTATCTATACTGAATTTTTGGAAAAAGGAACTACAATAAATTCAGTACAGTACACTGAGACATTGGTCATGTTAAATAAAAAGAATCAAATGGGTAATGGCTGGCAATGCAGTAGTATTACTTCAGTATGGCAGTGTTGCATCTCACTGCAGCTTTGCAACATTGGTAAGAATTTTGTCACTAGAATTTGAAGTTTTGTGTCCACCCTGTAGCTCAGATTTGGTCCCATTTTCTATTCTTAAAGCTTAAAGAAAATCTCTCAAGTCAACAGTTATGACTTTGAAAGAAGTTAAAACAGTCATGAAGAGAAGCCAGGCCTCTAAGCTCTAGCAGTTTTATTTTAATGACCTACAAAAGCTTGTTGGAAGAAATGGATCTAATTCGGTGGGACATATGTAGAAAAATGTTATATCAAATTAAAGACAACTGTGAAAATGGCTGAATTTTCGCCTTACGTTTGCCTTAGAAGGCTATTGCTTAGCCAAGTCGTCCCATATTTTTTTCCACTACTGTACCACATGTAGTGAGAAACTCAACACCATACTTAACAATGTTCTTTAGCTCACTAGGTGAAGGACAGGATCTGTAACCCTGTCCCATCTTTGTTAAGTGGGTCACAGCACAGCGAGTTACCGTTACTCGATCAGCTGTTGACCAAGTCTTTCTTTGGAGAAGAATGAGTAATGTAAATTCAAAATAGACTGCAAGGCATAATCTGAGTCTCATGACTGCAAGTCAATTGCATTAAGCAGTTCCCTATCCAGGAAATTAGACTTCCCAGCCCAGTGGTTACCTGCTGGGATATTTGTTACTTTCACCCCACCTAGTTATGAGATTCGTTTTCTAATTGATGAAGTTCCTTTTTGGTTGTGTTTTGTCCCCAAATACCAGTCCCTGGGAATTAGTCCCCCATTAAAATGAGCTCCTGGCCAATAGAAGCATGGTGATGGTGTAGGGTGGGGGACCTATATATTCAGGTGAGTGATAAAGGACAGTTGCTGTTTACTGGTTGGAGACTAACAAAGAGACAGGGGAACCCTTTTTCTCCTGACTGATCACTGCTTCTTTAATCAACTTCTCACCTTGTCTTATGATTTGAGGATCACGCTCATGACAAGAATCTTCCCTACAGACTAAAGAAGTCGATTCTGCTGTTTTCCCTGAAGTATCGCTTATCCAAAGACTTCCTTGCTGAAGCTTCCAGAAGAACATGGTAAGAAAAGAGATAGGTACAGCCATTGAATCAGTTACAGTTGGACCAAGACAGTGAGTTTACCGGCAAGTTCTACATATTCTTACCCTAATTTTATACTACAGAAGCATCCCTCCTCATTAGGAACATTTATTAATGTAATATTACTGATACAGTACCTTACTAATTAGAGTGTAACATATAAAGTAAATCCATTAGTATTAAGGTATTTCCTGAAACTCAAATTGTTATGCATTGATGTGTTACATTACTTACATATACACCTATACTCTTGTAAGATGAGAATTGGATCCCAGAGTATGAGCAGTTCCAATGGAGGACTACACGAAGAACACTAACCTATTTTTAAACATGTTCCATCAGCTTTATGTACCATTAGTCTTAAGTGCATATTATATCATTTATTTCTAGTTAATATGAGAGAGCAGTTATTGTATACTCAGCAATATTTAGTAGTGAATAAATTGTTTTGTTTAAGCATCTTTGCCTCTGACCTATTCTCTTGCTACATGTTATCCTTAGTAAAAGATCAAGAGTAAAGGAAGCGTAATATTTATTAGCGGCATTCCGAGATCTGACTATAATATATAAGAAGATCTTGGAGTGAGTTGGTCACAATGCATGACCCAAGTTGCAAGTTCCCCTTACCATGGTAGGAAGAGAGAGGTACAGCCATTGAATCATTCCATTGAGTCTTTTCCTCTTATATATTAATGACTTCTTCTATTGACTGGAAAACCTATCCATAGTTTTGCTGATGATAGCACATTGTATTCCACCTTCCAGTATGAGAAACCGTGCCCTGCACAACAGCTTCAACTTCTTGAATATCCACTTCCCTAAATGCTCCAGGTAATTCTCTAGTGAGGCAAAGATAACTTAGTTGTTTTCAATCCTTTTAAAACACAGTTTTAAAAGGATCATCATATAACAATAAAGCAACTGGCAGAGATGTTGAGAATATCAGTATGAAGCTTGCATGGTATTCTCCATGACCATTTGCATATGACATGTGTTTGTGCACTTTCTTAGGTTCCAAGGCTATATACTTGAGCAACAGCAAGTTTGCATGGAGGTTTGTCAGGAGCTGCAACAGATTTTACTGAAGATGGTGACAACAGCAGATGAGACATGGCTTCATCATTTTGCCCATAGAGTAAGCAACAAAGCTCTGTTTCGAATCCACGTCATTGGCAACACCAAAAAAAAACAAACTTTGTGGCTTCTGCAGGAAAGGTTATGGTCATCTCTTTTTTTGACATTAAAGGAATGGTTTACCAGTATATTGTGCCATGTCATATGACTGTTATGGGGCTTTACTACAGGACTGTACTGCACACTTTGCGAGATCACATTTTCCGCAAATGATCACAACTTCATGCAGGTGGATGGGTGCATCATGACAGTGTGAGACCACATTGCTCATACTGTCTCTGAGTACTTAGCTAGCATTAATGTCAGATGTGTTCCTCATCTGCCCTACATCTCTAACCTTGCATCCTGTGATTTTTTATTTTTTTATTTTATTTCTAAAGTTAAAGAAGGAGCTATGAGGAAAATGTTTCCAGTTGTTAGAAGAAGTTGTAAAGACATCAGAGGCAATTCTCAAATGCATGTCAGAAAATGGCTTTCACCATGTTTTTGAAGAATAGCAGAGATGTTGGAGTAAGAGCATTTCATCAAATCAGGACTACTTTGAAAAGGACCATCAAAATATGGATGATTTGTAAAGGTATGTTGTGAAAAAAAAATTATGATCATTCTTTATTGAACAGCGATCGTAAATACAGAAATCCATGTACCATCAGTTAGCAAATTCCTTTCTTGCAAGCTTGTTCTCGCATGTTCTGTCTGTTATTTTGATAGACTTAAATCATGCATTAGGTCATCAAGCTCACTTTGCTCACTTAACCATCATTCTTTGTTACTCTGTGGAGCATAACTTGGATTTCCCATTGGGTTCTCTTGTTTGTCATTGGGAATGGAAAGTTCTTTCAAATTTAGCTAATAATACTGGGGTAAGAAGACCTCTATGTGGAACTGGCTTTATTGTAGTAGAAACATTGGGTATTCTATTTTTGTTTTGCTGTCCCTCAAAAAATTGTCCAAAATTTTTGTAAGACAAAAATAGCAGTTTTCATTATGGCCAGTTAGTTGATGCCATATCATAAGAAGAGCAAATGACATGTTGTTTGCTATTTTTGTCTTGATCTCCCAAGTGGCATCCAGAGTAAGAACAATAAGCATTTTTAACTATTTTTGTTATAGATTGACATTGATTTTCGTGCCAACTGTCCATACCCACACACAAAAAAAAAAAAAATTGTCTGAATTCACCCAGTCAAGTGGTAGTGGTATCATTTCTTCTCCGTATTGATTATCAGAGAGTCGCTTTATATATATAAAAAAGAAAATAATAAAAGAGACTCTCAAATATGCACAGATGACCAAGATGCACAAACCTGATTTGTAATTTTCAATCATCCTGCTCTACTTCTACATTTGCTCAGTGATACTTATTTTATAATGATATCAAAATTAGTTATTGCAAGTTTTTTTTTTTTTTTTTTTTTTAACTGATATATTCTGTAAAACTTGTGATCCAGATATGTAATTAACATAATAGAATTAATTTAGAAGTTTCCTTTTATGTTACCAATACCTTATTGGCCAATATTATTAAACACAAATATAGGTCTTGCTATTTCGATTAATGAAATTTTCTCTATTTCAGGATAAAAAAATGGTAGCTGTGACAATTGCTAGAGAATATGGTTATGTTGTTTTAGTTGCTGTAGGCTCTGGTATTGTGAATATGTGGTTATCAATGCGTGTTGGAGTAGCCAGGAAAAAATATGGTATTAAGGTAAGATTCATATTCAAAATTATTAAGTGACATTAATTATTATTAACCTTGGTTGTGTGACATTAATTATTATTAACCTTGGTAGTGGTTGTATGGAACCTGACATGTCCCTTATGAAAAGAATCTTCCCTCAAAAATTATCGATTCAAGGTTATTGACTGAAACTTTAAATTGAGGAAGGATGGTTGCAAAATAAATGTGTGGATATTTGTTTTCGACCAGTAGGTAGTTAATTGTTGGAACAAATTTCCATTTTGGTGTTGTGGAAGTAGGTAGTTTGAATAAATTTAAGTAAGAGCTACGCAAATTATTATATTATTAGAGGACATATTGATTGATATTTATAACTTAAAGTGGTCCCAGCCAACCAATAGCAACCCTGCTGTCAGTTACACATAATTTAGCAGTACTCTTATATACTCCCTCTCCTGTTTGCCCAAGTACAGGGAGGGAAAAAACCTGCCATGACCAAAAAAGATTGATATGAACAAATTGAAAAATAATCTATACATAAAAAATAAAATATACATATAATTAAATTTCAGACAAAGTCCAAACTTCATTGGAAAGATCTGCATCTGTTCACAGTGTGTTGGAAAGCCAGCAGCGCTAGGAGCTGCCGAGAACAGAAATGCCAGCACAAGGAGCTGGAGTTGCAGTGGATATAGCAGAGTCTCCACGATTTCACCGAATTCTAGGTAATTCGGCATACACCATACTGCATTACAAATCCAAGGCTTCCAAATGCACAAGAGTCTTCCGCCTAAGAAATTTTGCAGTTGCAAAGGCTTGGAAAGCCAAGAAGTTCTCCTGTTTATCAACTAAAATTGTCTCGCCATAAGATTGAGATTACTAAGCCTTCTGCATAAGATTGAGATTACTAACCCAAGATACCAATTCAATTCGTAGATCACAGTACTCCTCATAGTTGTACATAATATGTTCCCATGATTCTCTTTCGCCACAATGGCAACTAGATCTTTCATTAATTCCTAAATCATGCAACTTTGCATTAATTGAACCATGACCGGTTAATAAGAACATAGCTTGTAAGTTTGGGGCAAACCATTTGAATTTTATCGAGGCTGCATTTCTTAAATCTGGGAAAAATTTTTGTGTAATCTGCCCTTTATCACAAACACTCCAATGCTCTTGCCAGACTTTTACCAAAGCATCCCAGATTCTTGTCCTTTCCTTCCTGCACAATACAATAAATGCAGATCAATAGGCATTTTCCAGTCACAATCTGCAAAGCTGAGGTCGACACAGTTCTGCATGCCATGCACATCCTAAGAAGCATTACTCTTTGAATGGAACTGAGCTTTCTAGTAAATACTTTTCCACTTGCACGTTCAAACCAAATTGGTGCACCATATGTTACCATGTGTTACACATATGTTACCAACGGCCTCCGTAGCCGAGTGGGCAGGAGCGGGAGTGCAGTAGCACACGCTCTTTGAGTAGACCGGGGTTCAAGCCCCTGACTGCTGAATACGGTCGATCTGCCAACCCGCACTGGACCAGCGTGGCAGATTATGGTCCATTTCCCTCAGCATGAATTGTTGAGGAGGCTTCCACCCTGCAGTGGGTTGATAATGGCTGCACTTTACTTTTTTTTTTTTATGTTACCATGGGGATAAATACACATTCATATAGCAAGTTCAGCGCCTTACCTTTTATTCCCCAGCCAACTTTAGTGATTTGAGTAATCATCCAAATAAATTTCCTTACCTTTTCTGATAGATAAGTAACATGTAAGTTGAAAGTCAAAGATCCGTTAAACATAATGCCTAGATAATTTAATTGCCTTGCCGATTTTAGGCTTGAACCATTCATTCTAACAACTGGGGGTCTTCTACTCGAAAATTGATCCTTAAAGACCATTGTCCTTGTTTTGGTTCCTGATACAGTCAGTTTATGTAACCTACACCAGTTATTAAGTTCAAACAAAACCTGCTGTGACCTGGTTTCTAGTTGCATCAGTGTATTTCCTTCAATAAGCAACACAAGATCATTGGCATATGCCACCATCTCTGTATGCTCAAAGTCCCTACGCAACCAGTCCTCCAAAGCTAGGTTCTACTTTAGTGGTCCAAAAACCGATCCTTCTGGGCATCCCTTTTTTTTATTTTTTTTTTTATGTAAATCCCAAACACGAGAGATATTAGAACCTATAATACTTAGTACCATGCTTGGGCTGGAGGTTGAGAAGATGAAAGAAGATATTTGTTGACATTGGACTTGAACTTCTGTAGACTGTAATTTTCAGGAAGTATGTATGAAGGAAGGTTGTTCCAGGAAACAGCAGTTGAATGAATAAACGAGGAAGATGAAAAGTTGGTTCTGTGAGTTTGAAGTTGGACAGTAAATGGACGTTGGCTGGTGGCTGCACGTGTTCGGACTGTTTTGAAAGCGAGAGCAGGAATTATAGAAGCCAATTCAGAAGAACAGTGCCCATGGAAGTATTGTAGAAGAGGCATGCAGCAGAAACAGTACGTCTATGAGACAGTGAGTGGAAAGACTCTGTTAGAGATGAATCATTAATCAACCTAACTGTCCTCTTCTGAATGGAATCAAGAAGCCTGAGAGAGGTTTTGGGGGCACCACCCCAGATGTGGGAACAATATTCCATGGTAGGGCGGATTTGCGATTTATACAGAGTGAGCAGCTGTTTGGAAGAAAGGTAATGCCGAGAGGGAAAGAGAAAACCAAGTTTTTTAGATGCAGAGGAAGCAATATTTGTAATGTGCTTGTACCAAGAGAGATTAGAAGTCAGAGTAATCCCCAAAAGAGATAAATAATTTTGCTTAGAAATCAGTGTCACCAAAGATAAGCATAGGAGCAGAAGAATCCTTTTTGCGAGACATAAGACAAGACTGAGTTTTAGAAGGGTTGAAATCAACTAAGTTGTCTTTACCCTACTGGAGAATTACCTGAAGATCGGCATTTAAGGAATTGGTAGCAGATTTTCGAGAAGTTGAAGCTGATTGAGCAGGGCAAGGTTTCTCAAAATGGAAAGTGGAATGCAATGTGCTATCATCGGCAAAACTATGAATAGGATTTCCAGTCAATGGAAGAAAGTCATTAATATACAAGAGGAAAAGAGTGGTGGAAAGAACTGAATCTTGGGAACACGGGCATTAGTGGAGAAGTTAGAAGACAGACCCATCACCCTGAGTGAGCGATCAGAGAGAAAACTGGATAACCAATTACAAAAAACAAATGGCAAACCATATGATGAAAACTTGTTTAGAAGACCCTTCATGTCAAACACTATCGAAAGCCTTTGAGATGTCAAGAGCAACTACTTGTGTTTCACGAAACCTTTCCATTGAATTAGTCCATAAATGGGTAACATATGCCAGAATATCACCAGTGGATCGACACTGACGGAATTCATACTGGCGGATCATTGATCAGATGGAAGGTTTCTAGGTAGTTTAAGAGTTGGCGGTTAATTGATTTCTCCATTACTTTAGAAAGAGTAGAAGTAATTGCAATGGGACAATAATTGGATGGGAGGGATTTGTCATCCTTTTCTTTAGGAACTGGCTGGATATGAGCAAATTTCCAAGCAGAAGTAACAGAAACAAGCCAATTACGATATGCAACTTTCTTCTCTTGAACAGCCTTAGCACATTTATTGGAAAACAAAGGTTTAGATAAAGGACGAGATTTTAAAGTGGATTGTGGGATAAAGGATTCCATTCCTGCAAGAATAATTTCACTGACACGATCTGAGCAAGTGTTGACATCAGAAGTTTTGAAACAGTAATCCGACCAAGGAAAAAAGAAAAGAAATCTCGCAGGTCATCCCATTTTGCATTCTTGTAATGCCAAACAACACGAGGTTGGGAATAGCCACGAGCTAAAGGCTCCATTGGAGAAGAGACAATCACCAAGTTGTGATCTGAAGTGCCTAAAGGAACTCTCACTTCGACTGTGTACTTAGAAGGGTTTTTTGTGAGAAACAGATCAAGCGTGTTGGCTGTATGATTAGGATTGTCCGGTTTTCTTGTAGGTAAATGAACAATCTGTGCAAGGTCGTTAGTAATTGCAAAAACCTCAGCATCTCGACCAGCTGGGTCGGTGTGACTATAAAACGAAAGCCAGCTGGAGTTGTGAACATTAAAATCACCAAAGAAAATTACCTCACTGTTAGGAAAGTTGGACTGGAGAAAGTCAAGTTGCAGAGAGAGGAAGTCAAAGAGCTCCAAGTGATTAGTGGAGTTGGGAGAATGATAGAGACAACAGATGAATTTGACACAACGAGGTAGAGAGATTTTAAGCCAGAGAAGATCGAAGAGAGGAGATTCCAAATTGCCAAGTCTCTGACAGGGTATATCAGAATGGAAATATGCGCAAGGTTACCACCTTTGAGGCGAAAGGAATCATACAACGAATAATTTGGGCATCTAAAATGAGCAGTAGTTGAATCAACTGATAACTGAGATTCTGTCAGAAAAAGTACATTGGACTTTGGCAGACTGCAAGTGGAAATGGACATCGTTCAGATTAGAATTGAGACTACGTATATTTGTGAAATGAATTAGGAAGTGTTTGGGAGGTTTAGATCGTTTTGCAGATTAATAGAGCAAGCATTAAGCTTGCTCTATTAGTTTGACAATTCATGGTGTATTCAATAGTTAGAAAAAGTGGTGGGACATGCTGTATGAAGTAATAAAATTTTTGGATATGGCGTACACATGGTAAGAATATACTCAGATCCTTGACATAACATGGCCTTGACAATGCCCCCACATACACACTACTCAGACTCCCTCCAGTCACTATCTGACAGAGTAGAGGTAGCAAGATTATACGCTAGCTGATCCAGAAGCCTCCTAGAGAGTTACCAATAGGTTTGGTCCAGTGTACTAACTAGCGGCTGGCCTGCGAACACTGTTTTAGAGCTGTACCCTCGAAATGTAAGGAATATTGGATCTCGCAACGATGTTCATCATAACCTCAAAAGTCATCAATCATACTGCATGATGGAAGAGATGGGGAAGGGTTGACCGGAACTTGGCTCTAGAGATTAAACATGGGTTCCACCACTTCAAGTCTCCAATAAGCAAAGTGGTGGTATTTCACTGGTTGATGAGCGTCATCTACCACCTAGTACTGCCTGGTAACATAGAGGGGCGGCATTCCTCCCAGTCGAGGTGGGTGCCACACCTCGGTTCACACCTGGGTTCCCTAAGTATACTTGTGCATGGAGGTTATACCCAGGATTACTAACAATGCCACCATCGTGAAGGTGCAAGCAGAGGATTTGGCTGTCACAGACCATCCAGACTTAGCCAAAATTGGGTCCACTTGACTTGAGTGTCATCTGAATATCAGTTCCATCAGCGTTTTAGACTCCCAGGTAGCAAGTGCAGCTTGTCTGGCATATCTGAGAGAATGTCTGTGACAACCTCACGGACCTAAGTATTTTGGTACATGGACCTTGATCACCTCTTGTACAATAGAATCAACCGATGACTTAACAGTCACTGTACGGTGCATGAAGTAGTCCTTTGCCACCCTAAAGATCTTAGTTGAACATCCTGCAAGTCTCAACACCATAAGAATGCTGCTCCATTGAATGAAGTCAAAAGCTCCCTCAAAGTCAATAAAGATTCCAAGCTCATACTTATTGTTTGAGCCTAATATATAGTTTCGCAATGTCCAAAGCGCATCTTCTGTTCCACGACCTGGAGTAAAACCATATTGTCTGCCAGACCAGCCTAAGTTTTTTTCAGTATAGTCAGTAATCTGTCTCGCCAGCATCCTTTCAAACACCTTTCCTAATCCAGTGAGGAGGGCAATAGGTTGATAAGATCATGGATAATTCTTTGGCCTAGATGGTCCCTTCAGTATCAGCTTTAATAGGGCATCCTTCCATGGTGACGGAAAGGCCCCATCACGCAGGCAGCTATTAAAATCTTCAAGAAGGATCCCTGGTATCAGTCGATGAGCCATTTAATGACCTCTCCTTCAATGAGGTCCATCCCCGGGCATTTATTGTTCCTTATGGACTGTACTGCATTACAGAGTTCAATCAGGCTAAAGGGATCTTCGTCATGTACCCCATAGTAAGCATGATTAAGCCTTTTCATCAACATCTGTTCCTCATCATCTTGCTTAGAGATAGTATCTCCAATCAGATGATCCAAAATCGCAGACATACTTTCTCTCCAACTCGTACTTTCCTGGTCAACACCTCCAATAGAGTATGCTGTATCTCCATTATATATTTTAGTCTTGCCAGTACATAGCTTATATACAATTCCCCATGGGTTCTTGTTACCCACTCTTCTAACCAGTGTTCTCCAGGCAGTTAATTTTGATTTAGATATCATACCCACGTATGCACTCCATATTTTCTGATACTCTACTTTAAGTACATTAACTACTTCCTCCCCATTGTTATGTTACTTCTTTGGTTCCTTTTCCGCGCTTTATGAACCTGCTTCCGAAGTTGGCTTAACTCGCCAGACAATCATTTAACTGGAATCCTATTACAGTTCTTTTGCTTTATAGATGTGCTGGAAGCCTCAAAGAGAGTGCTGAAGTAACTCCACTGCATTCTCTCCGGACATCTGACTGAATGCCTAAATACCCAGATTCCCAAGTCGGACATGAATATATTCGTCAAACCTATTCCACTTTGCATTTTCGATAGCAAATCATCGTAATTGTTCCTGAGACGGAGCTAGTTTTGTTATGTCCCTGACAGAAAATATAATGGCCCTATGATCAGAGCAGACCCAGTCTGCTCTTAATCGCCAATCGTCCACAATACCAGCTGCCCTTATGTTACAGATTGTCAAGTCAATATTTGATTCTCCATTAACAGTGAAGAAAGTATAATCTGAACTTGGTAGATTTTGTATAAACAATCCACAACAAGCCAAGAATTCATCTAGTTGACAACCACAATCATTTGTAATTCTATCAAACCATGATGCTGATCTTGCGTTAGAATCCATCGCAAATATTACTGAATTACTACCCAAGTGATTTTGAACCAGTTCCATGTACCTGATGTAGAAATTAATGTCTGTTGAATGATGACAATACATACAACATATATAGAATGATGCAAGATCTGCCTCTATTCCTATGCACACCATCTGTGAAGAGCACAACGAATTTATAACAGTAATAACACTACAGTTGCAGCTCTTAAGTCTGGTTCATCTGTACAGAGTACACGTTCTGAAAGTGGATATCCTGTAGGCCGACCTTTCACTAAGTATGGTTCCTGTATTCAGGCTATATCAATATTCTCTCTGCTGCCCGCTAGTCTAACTTCATCAGCTACTGATTTTGATCTCTGAGCATTAATCTGTAGTATACGTAGGTTACCATTTGATTTTGCATTGTACTGATTAAGAATTAAGTGATTATCAATATCTGCCATTAACGTTATCAAATTGCCATGCTCTTTCTTTGACTGACTTAAGTGCATTCAAGTATTCTAGACACTGTTTACTCCTTACAGAATGATTTGCAGCTCGATTTTTTTTTTTTTCCCCTTACAATTGGAACAGATCGGTTGTTCTCGCTGATGAGTATAGAATGTGTAGGAGTGTCCTATACCTGCACAGTGACTGCAGACAGGGTCTGTGCAATAACATGTTCTGGCCGTATGACCAAATCCCCAACAATTGTAGCACAAAGTAACTAAATGAAAGTTATTGAACTTATACAACATGAAACCAATGAAAATCCTACCATGCAGTAACAAATGACTTCTAATATGCCTTGACACCATGAGGACCCAATTATTTTCTGTTTTTTCTTTATTAATACTAGGTAATCCATCATAGAACACCTCAGAATCAGGTGAACATCGAGGGACGAGGGCAAACTAAGGGCAGAAATGTAAGTCAGGTGTGCTTGTCTTCCTTATCATTGGATGGGACAGGAGGACATGTTCTAATAGTGAAAGGAGCTGAGGGATCAAGGTTGAAAAATAGTGATGAGGTGCGTTTAGCAGTAACTAAAGAGCTTAAAAGCAGCTTAAAGAAAATTAGGATAAGGAGGCTTCGGAAGATTAGGGATAATGGTGTGGTATTGGAGATGCAAACAGAAAAGGAGCTACAAGAGATAAAGGAATGCGAGAGCATTAAATGATTGGGAGTGATTCTCTCGACTTCAAAAGAGCCAGGGCGAAAAATAATATTGTATGATATGGAAAAAACGGTCAACAAGGAAGACCTGTTAGAAGACATACAACAAAAATTTACTAAATATGAACATCTCTAGGGAGGAAGTGAAGATGGAGATATTTGTCCGTTTTTGTAGTATTATTAGAGAATAAGTGAAAAAAAAATTTTTTTTTCACTGCTCCTGCAAAAAAGCTTGCTTTCTTGTGTCATTTGTCACTACTAATACTAACTTTCTCTGCCTTCCCATCCTTAGAGATAGTTTTACTGGAGTACTTTTTGAGGTGGAATTTTATGGTTTTCACAGAGTAACTGTCTGAAAGTATCTGTCACTATGTAGCTTTCTCGCAGTTATTTTCATTTAGCAGTCGCATAGAATAATTTGAACAAGAGAACAGATTCAAGGATTAAGGAAATGTAATTGTAATCTATATAAGAAAATTGCCTTTTGTTAACGGGTCATCAGATAAGAGGGATCAGATAAACAACTGGATAAAGGAAATAAACTGTAAAATTTGAGACATTTTATCTAATTTTTATTCTGTTTTATTATTATTCTTTTATTTTATATATGTATTTATTTACTATATTTTTTTTGCTGGCAGGTGCCAAATAAGCTTTGCTTTATTGCATTGTTTTGCCATTTCAGTAATTTTTTTAAAGTGAGTTTCTGGACAATGTGTGTGTTATCCGGATTAAGTTTTTTTGAGGAAGATGAAAATTTCTCAAACTTGAAGAACTTTATGCACAAATGCTTTTAAATATTAACTAGCTGTACCTGTTGCGAAAATTTTGAAATTGGTAGCAGAGTTTTTCTCTAGCTGTCCTAAAGAAATGTAGACCGTGTTTTGTCCTGAGCAGGTAAGCCAGTACACATCAAATCTTTTCTTGTATCTGAGGAAACTTATAAAATTTCTTTTGTTTCACCATCTTTCTGATTATTAAAAATGTGCACATTGTGTAACAATTTCGCACACAACGTGTAGTACAGGCTCTATAATACTTCTTTGAAAACGTTTTTTTTTTAATATTCTTATGCCCTTCTGGTAACCTTATCTTAACATGCTGGAATGATCTGACCCCAGACCTTGCATAAAATTGGCCGTGACTAAACACATGGTTAGTAAGCGAAATTCCGATTCTATCAAACATTTGCCCTTAAATTTTATTTATAGTCCTCGCAAAGGCCAGCTGAATAGGAAACTGCAGTCTCTTAAGTGAGAATTTGCAAAATTGAATCGGATGGAGTCAAATCTACATGTGGTAAGAGTAGGGTTGCTAGACGTCCTTTATTGAAACGAGAAAGGACACAATTTTTCCTTTATTTTCATTTTTCAATGCCTGTGCCTTGTAATGGCAGTGGCCGAATTTCTGCGTAGGTGTAGGAGGCATACACTTCAGATCCCACATGTGCAGGGCCCCAAACCGAAAAAAAATTACAATTTCATTTCAAAGCTTTAGCTTAAAGTTTTAACAGGGGATATGTTAAAAATCCCATCAAATGCAAAATCCACCACTGAGAAATGAATCATAAAGAGATAATCTTAACCTATTCCAGCCTCTCTGGCTCACATATGTAGTTTCATGAACACCATGCACTTAACTTCATACTTCTCGATGAAATTATATTTTGTTGACAAAGCAATTCATGAAAATCATGCAACTGGTAGATAATTAATAAAATCATAGGTATTGGAAAAATCACTTTTTTATAATATGGAGTTCAATGGCTTTGTTTAAACTGTTTTTCCTGTACCTTTACAAAGAAAAATTTATCTATTTCATTTATACAGTTATAGGCACCTACATATTTCATGTTATATACAAACATATTTTGAAAACTATTTTATTTTTTAGCCATCAAAATGTAAGTTCCCTAAAAAATAAGTAGAGGCTTTGTTCTTATAACAAAAATTGAGAGCAAGAATATGAATGGCTAGCTTCAACAAATGATCCTCATGAGACAAGATGTCTCCTATGCAGAAATGTATTTAAAGTTGGTTATATGGGCATTTTAGCATAAAGACTAACAAGCTCATAAATTGGCAAATTCTTCAAATCTTCTTGATAGGTTTCTTGTGAAAAAGAATACGAAAGAAGAGGATTTAGTTACTGCAGCTGAAATAACTCATATTTATCATTCAATTAAGCATCACCATTCTTATAACTCATTAGATTGTAGCATGAAATTGAACTCAACTTTACAATGATTCAAAAATTGCACTAAAAATATCATGTGGAAGAACTAAATCTGCTGTCATTGTTTGTAATGTTTTTTTTTTAAGGTAAAAAAACATTGCAAATTGTTTTGGATGATTTAAAACATCATGCTCCACCATTATTTTTTTTTGTTTACAGATTGATGCTTCCAACAGAAAGAATATGAAAATGTTTTATTTGTCAATTCAGTACTTCAACAAAGAATATGGTCCTACAAACTATTTAGTTGATTTTTTGAAAATGCTGATGAAATTGCAGATGGAATGTTTGAGTGCCTAAAAAAAATTCAATGAGTAATTTAGGATTGGATTAGCAAAGGGTATCTAGTTTCAGTGCAGACAATGCAAATTATAAATTTGGGAGTAATAAATCCTTATTCCAAAATATTAAGAAATTAAATGAAGACAAACTGCCATGCTCACATTATTAATAATTTAGCTAAATATGCTTTTGGTAATTTAGATATTGATATAGAAAATATTCTCAAAAATATATGGTCATTTTTCTGTTTCAGCTAAAAGAAGGGATAACATTAAAGAATTTCATGAGTTTGCTGAAACAGAGTTTAAGGAAATTTTAAGGCACGTACCAACTAGATGGCTTTCTTAACAACCATGCATAGAACAAATTTTGTTTTCATGGAAGGCTTTGAGCCTTTATTTCATAAGCAAACCAAAAGACTGTTCCAAACAGCTTTTTAAAATCCTTCAAATTAATGAAAATTCAACAGAGGTCCCTATAATTTTAGAATTATATTTTCTTTTCTCAATGTATGCAATTGAAATAATTTCTAAAGCAATAAAAGAGCTTGAAAAGAATGAAACAAAGAATGAATGCCTGTGATATTTTTTATATCATCTTGATTAAGAATTTTTTGGGTATCAAGTTCATCAGCATTTTCAGAAATTAGACCTTTTAGTTAAAAACACAGTAATAAATGATTTCAAAGCATTTTATAATGCTGCATTGAAATATTTAGGAAAATTTACCGTATTTCCCCATGTATAAGACGCACCCTTTTTCAAAAAATTTGGGGTCTAAAAACTGGATGTGTCTTATACAGTGGTTGTAGATTTTTTTACTTGCATTACCCGCTTTTTCGCGCTTGTTGTCTTTGCGCTCATTGTTTCGCACTTGTTATATTAGGTTACATTTTGCCATGTTCTGCCCAGAAATGGTTCCGAAAAGATTTTTGTACAGTGCTGAATTCAAGTTAAAAGTGATCCAGTTTGCAAAAGTGAATGGAAATCGTACTGCTGAACGTAAGTTTAGTCCTCCTCCAACTGAGAAAACAGTCTGAGACTGGCTACGGGAAGAAGAAACCCCACTGAAAATGCCATGGCAGAAGAAGGCCATGAGAGGCAAGTCAGCAAAATGGCCTGATTTAGAGAGGGAATTGAAGATATGGATTGAAAGAGCAAAGGGCAATTGGAATTCCTGTATCCACAAAGATGGTTCAGCATGAGGCAAGAAGAATTTCTGATGAAAAAGAAGTTACTGATTTCAAAGGAGGACACAATTGGTGCTTCAGGTTCATGAAACGGACTGGACTAAGCATGCGTACATGCACCAGATTTGCCCAAAGATGCAAGATATGAGCAGAAGGTCCTTGAATTTCATCGTTTTGTCATTCAATGTTGGAAGACACATCAGTTTGAGTTGGGACAGATTGCAAATATGGATGAAGTGCTCTTAATTTTGATGTCCCAAGTAACAGAACTGTTGATAAGAAGGGGGTGAAAACTGTAACTGTGAAGACAAGTGGACATGAAAAGAGCCATTATACAGTTGTTCTAGCTTGTTGTGCCGACGGAACTAAGCTGCCTCCTATGCTGATTTTCAAATGCAAAACAATGCCAAAAGAAGACATTCCTCGAGGAGTGATTGTCCACGTTCATGACAAGGGTTGGATGGATCAGGATGGGATGAAGATCTGGTTTGAGAAAGTTTGGAGCAGGAGACCAGGTTGGCTCTTACGCAAACCTGCCCTATTGGTGCTTGATCAGTTCAGGGCACACAACAAAAAACACAAAGCAAGATTGCTGCAGAGTAAAAAACAAAACTTGCCGTCATACCTGGAGGCTTGACATCCCAGCTCCAACCACTTGATGTCAGCATTAACAAACCCTTCAAAGCTGCCATGAGAGACGAATGGAACCAATGGATGAAGTCTTCTGGGGACAGTTTTACACCAGCAGGAAGAGTGAAGAAACCAACTATAGGAGAAATTTGTACCTGGGTGAAAAGATCCTAGGATAATATCAAGATTCAGATCGCTGTCAAGTCATTTAAGAAGTGTGGAATTTCAAATGCCATAGATGGAACTGAGGACGAGGCAATATATGAAGACAGTGATTCGTCATCAGACGTAGATGAGGACAAGCTAATGGATGGGAGTTTTGACAGTGATGAGGAGTTGTATGAATTTTATGATGAATAAAACTTGAGTTCAATAACTTTATGTAATACATTTTTTTTTTTTTCAAATTTTGGGCCCCAAAATTAAGGTGCATCTTATACATGGGGAAATATGGTAATTTTAATGAAAATACCCCTTTTTTGAAACTCAGCAAATTAAGCTTTAAAAATGGTTATCCTAACTGACTCATTTGTTGAAGTAGCAAAATATTTTAAATTAATAGAAAAACTAAAGTTGGATATGAATGATTTATTTGATGAGATTTCAGTACTGAAAACAAATTATGAAACTGTCAACCTCTAAAAAATTTAAAACTTATTCGAGTACTTCGAGTCAATGGCATTTAATTTTGTAAAGTGTATGCAGTACTGAACATCTATTTCGCCCATCCCTCCACTTTGATTTTAAGCTTTCAAATATTTTCAAGGTCATTTCATATGTTTTTTCCAGTTCCAGGGACTTCGGCAAATTCAGAAAGGATTTTAATGTAATGAAATCTAAGTGGAGGGATGGGCAAAATAGATGTTCAGTTTCACTTATAAAAAGTGAACTAATGATCTACTTCAATTTTAAAGATAATTGTGTAGATTTTTCTGAGAAAATTAAAAATGATGCCAAAGTTCTTAAGGCTGCTCGAAGTAGTACAAAATATGTTCAATGTGAGTGATTTCTAGCTATTAAATCAGTACTTTTTTTTTTATCTACTTAAAATGACTTTAGCCTGATGTAAATTAATGCACTAAACTTGCATTAAAATATTTGGATTAATTCATGCTTTTTATATCATTCATTATCCTTATATATCAATCCATATCCTTCCAATAGAAAGCCATGGTTTACTGTTAAATATTTTAAATTATAAATTAAACTAAAATTTGCAAATATTTATAGTCAATATGAAAACTATATAATTTTTAAACCAAAATCTAAAAAATATATTAACAAAATGTTTAATTATTAACTAAAAAATCATTAGATTTTTCTTTTTTTGGGGTGGGAGGGGGTGAAGTGAGAATTGGAGAGTGGTAGCATTAATTATTTTTAAGTGTCCTTTAATCTAGTCATAGAAATCTAGCAACCCTAGGTAAGAGTACCCATTTTCTTTTAGCTTCTCCTGTTATTATATCTAGATACAAACAATTCTGATGCATAACTTTGATTTATCGTTATCATTGATCAGTCCTTCTGAAATTGCCATATTCCGCAGTAAAATAAAATGATCACCGACATGTTTCACACTTAAAATGTAATTCTTGACAATGAACTCACCTTTCACTAAGTAAGCCAATACTGTGATATATTAAATCTTTCGGATCCTTAAATGCACATTTCAGACCAATTCTGGATGTATTTGCAGGAGCAAGAAAACACGTGTTTCTTCTTTGCTGCAAGGTACATTCAACATGACTAGCAAGCGTAGCATGGCAGTATAATGTGGCTATGGTAGGCAGTGCTAGTAGACAAAACTGGTCCATTGTGTAAAATAAAACTGTTTCGGAATTTTTATATTTTCCCATTTTTCTGCATGCCTAGAAAGAAATATCTTCAATTTGAGATCACTTTCAGTTCGATCAGCTAGGCCTATCATTCACAATGGCCGCCTCAAGAAAACGGCTTCCGTATTAATATATAGATTTTTTTCCCCCTTTATTGACTTTATTGCCAATCATTAGAGTGGGATACTGTCAGAAATAAAATCAATCAAAATTTTGATAAAGAAAAATTGAAGAAATAAAAACAATCCCCATTTCTTATTTTTTCAATGTAGTAATACTTTCTGTTTGTATATATGTAAATATATGATTCAGTTTCAAATTATTGGTTCATCCAGAGAGTGTCTTAATTTTCAACTTGTGTAGGCTCACACTGTCTGAAACCTTGTTACCAAGTATTTACACCAGTATTCAAAACTATTGTAAGTATGAAAGTGGCTTTACTTGTAAACACATGATAGGTGACAGCATGTAGTTTATAGTTTTAAAGGAATCTAATGTATGCAGGCATAATTTGTTGATGTTGCATTGAAAGAACCTTCAAAACATATACAGTAGATTCTAGTTATTTGGGCCACCGGTTAATTGGGGCGGCCGTTTATTTGGGGCAGGAGACAGCAGCACTGGAGATTACCCTACGATTGTCTCCGACCAAACCATGTGGTTTGGTCGGATTTCTGGAGGTCACAACCATAAAACAAAAACAATTAGCAGTCACCTGTTTATTGGGCTTTTCTGTTAGTGCAATCTATCATAAATGGATAGTAAACTTGATCTTATTGAATTTGCGATAATACCGATGGCTGGAATTCTGTGGATTATTATGGTGAAGTGTGTTTACACTTCCATGACATCTTCATTCCTAATTTTTAAACTTTGTTACTTGATACTCCGTTCTCACTTGCGCGTATTGTGTTACTTGCAATTTGTATGTGCCGTGTTCTTTCTTATTGATTGTTTCTCTTTTTACTGTTTTAAATTTTAACCCCCACCCACAAATGTCAGTGAACAGAAATGTCAACTAGTTAGCATGTACATATTACAGTATGTATTAATTATTCCGATTTTCACGTATCATTTAATTTTTTAATTGGTAAGGTAATAAAGGGTAAATTTGTGCTTAATATATCTTTACTTTTATAGCCTGTGGATAATATTCCTCCTATTTTCGCTAATTAGAATCACTGTTTAATAGAATTAAAATTCAATTCCCAAACGTGATCACAATGACCGGCACTTACTACACATCGTATAGTGAATGGTACTTTACTATGGTGAGTCCATCATAATGTGATTTGATTGTACAAACCAAATCCAAATTATGATATTAGGGTCCCCTGGAAATGATAACCTCTACTCATATATTTATTTTGCCTGTAAATTGTGTTTGTTCTCTAATCAATTTACCTGTTTGCTGGACGAAAAAAACCTGTTTCTGGGGGGGGGGAACCTTGCTATCTATGCCTCAGAGACCAATTTGATTGTACAGTGAACCAATTGTAAAGCAGGGGTCCATTGCATTTTTAATTATTTACGTGAAACTTCAAATAATTGGGGCAGCCGCTTAATCAGGCCAAAATGCACTAGTCCTGATGTGTCCCAAATAACCGTAATCGACTGTATTAGTAGAGGCATATGATGCAAGAATGCAAACTTATTAGAATTAGTTGAGGCGTAATATGCAAGAATTCAAACTTATTAGGATTAGAATTAATTGAGGCATATGATGCAAGAAAGCAAGCTTATAGAGCATCAGCCAAAAAAAAAAAAAAAAACCTTCCCATTTCAAACATCTGGTCGCTCCAAAGGTTTGTCTATTTCAGCCTTAAATTTATTTAAGCTATCAACTTCCACAACAGATGGAAGTCTGTTCCAGCAATCAACTACCTTCTGGCTAAAGGCAAACTTCTTTTGCACATCTATTCTACAACTGTCTTTCCTCAATTTGAATCTATGCCCCTCCGGTTCTTAATCTGAGCAAGCAGAAGTATCCCATCAGCATTGAGCCTGCTCAAACCATTTTAGGCCTTGTACACCTCAATCAAATCACCTTGCAGGTGCCTAGTCTCCAGATGCTTCAACTTGTGGAATTTAAACCTCTCCTGATAAGAGAATCCCTTTGTTCCTCTCGCCAATCTTCTTGCCCTTCTTCTGTACTCGTTCTAGCAACTCTACATCCTTCCTAAAAGGAGGCCTCCAGACCTGTATGCTGGCACACTATGGCCATAGATGCTGATGTGGCAAATAAATCCCCAATCAACCAACCAGACCTGTATGCCATACTCAAGGTGGCCTGACTGCTAGAAAAATTCCTATATATCATTGATAAACTCCATGACCTGCTCTGGGAGCCCATCTGCACTGCTCAGAGAACTTCATATCTGACTGCACAATTATCCCCAGGTTTTTTTCATTCTCCACCTCCCTGAGTGCAATACCACACAGTTGGTACGTTTCTCTTGGTTACTGCTACCTGTATGCAGTACTTTGCATTTGTCAATATTAAACTTCAGTTGCCACTTCTCAGCCATCTACCCATCTACTTATCAAAAAAGGAGAAAAAAAAAACCCCTTCCCATTTCACCCATCCATTCATTCACTCCAAACGTTTGTCTTGTTCGGCCTTGAATTTAATTAAACTGTCAACTTCCACAACAACAGATGGAAGTTTATTCCAGCAATCAACCACATCTGTACTAAATTCCTCATACTACATTCATCTATACTGTCATTCCTCAATTTGAATTTATATCTCCTCATGTGCAGAATCTGAACAAGAGGAAGAATCCCATCAGCATTGAGCTTGTTCAAATGATTCAAGGCCTTATACACCTCAATCAGATCACCTCACAGTGCCTATTTTCCAGACTCTGCAATTTTCAGAACTTAGCCTTTCTTGGTAACTGCAGCAATTGTTCCACTCACTAAACTCTGTGCCCTTCTCTATACTCTTTCCAGCAGCTTTACATATTTCCTAAAATGAGGCATCCAGACCTGTATGCAGTACTCAAGATGTGGCCTGACCATTGCCTTATACAAGGGGATAATTACCTCCTTATCCCTTCTAGCAAAATTCCTGTATATCATTGACAAGATCCCATGACCTGCTCTGGCAGCCTGTTTGTACTGCACAGAAAATTTCATATCTGACTGCACAATTACCCCCAGGTCTTTTTCATTCTCCACTATCTTGAGTGTAGTACCCCACAATTGGTATTTTATTCTGGGATTACTGTTACCCACATGCAGCACTTTGCATTTGTCAATGTTAAACTTCAGTTGCCACGTGTCAGCCCATCTGCTCAAATTTTCCAGATCCTGTTGCAGTAGTGTACTGTCGTTAGTGTCATTAACAACCTTACCAACCTTACCAACCTTTGTATCATCTGCAAACTTGGACATTAAGCCTGATATACTTTCATCAATATCATTGATAAATGTAGAAACAGCAATGGGCCTAACACGGGCCCCTGGAGACACTACTAATAACTTTAGTCCACGAATAGCAGTGTCCATTGATTACCACTCTGTCTTCTCCCACTGAACTGTCCCCTTATCTATAGCAGCAACTAGCCCTTAATACTATACTGCTCCAACTTGTATAGTAATCTTCCATGCACAACAGTATCAAAAGCTTTTCTAAAATCCAAGTACGTGATATCAAAATTATTTTTTTTGCATCCAGTTCCTTTGTGACCACATCATAGTATCCAATAAAATTGGTCAAACAAGACTTCACCTTAACAAACCCATGCTGTGTCTGAACTATAACTGCACTCTTGTCTAGATGATCCCGCAGTGCTTCTTTAACCAGTACATCCATTAATTTCCCCGGAACAAAAGTTAAACTAACAGGTCTGTAATTACTCGCGTCACCATTTGATCCTCCTTTGTGAATTGGGGTCACATTGCACATATCCGATCCGTGAGGGGATGCAGCTTAGAATGAAAGAAGAATGAATGAGGAGAATGAATGAGAATAAAAGACAGAATGAATAAGTTGGGCACTGATTGAATTTGGAATTATGGTAAAAGGGAATAAATATCAGTTCTAGTGAAAGAAAGAGTCACCCAGCATGAGGGAAAGAGAGTGAATGAGTGTTATGGTGAATGGGAATGAGTGAAAGAGCAAATGTAATTGGCTGAAAGAATACAAAGTTAATAATAACTTACATTACTTCATATATACTAACAAACATTTATTAACAACAAACGCTATCACTGCATTCTTCCCTGACCTGCAAAAATTTGTGGCTAGGTCTGCACCACAACTGAAGAATAACAGTAAGTTGAGGTGCCCAGAGAGTGTAGAAAGCAAGAGTCCAACAAATGAAATGAAAGCCAGACGAATGAATGAGAATGTAAGTGTGTGAGAAAAAGAATGCGAACTATAAATGTTTCAGGTAAGTACACACCATTAAGTAACCCTAGGGTGGGTAAGTAAGTAACTAAGGTAAGTAACCCTAGTTTTAATCTTTTATATTCTTAATTAATTATCATGCATTAATATTTAAATTTGCATTACACACCATTACATCCTTCCTGGTGTATGAGAAAAAAGATGGAGTGAGTGAAAAAAAAAAATATATATAAGAAAAAGTATAAAAATAGAATGCAAGTAGAGTGAGAATGCAGGTTATGAATGAAGTAAATGTGTCTCTTCCATCCCCCCACTGTGCGAGGGGGAGATTCCCCCCCTTTCACCTGGTAGGTTCTCCACTGCCAGTAACATATCCCATTGCCAGAGCAGGATTGGTAGTTTGACCTTACTACCGGATTTTACACTTACTTGGACCTCACAATGATCACCAGCAGAGACATACTGCAGCTCAGCTGCCGACATGCCATTTGGCAATCTGAACTGGGTACTCAAACCTGGTTCCCTTTAAAACCTAGTCCTCAGACAGGGGGAGAGGAGACCGGTCTGTCTCCTCCCCTCCCTGCCTCCCCCATACTTCGCCTGATGGGGCTCGTCCCCACTGACCTCTTTGGGTATGCCTACTCTATTGTCCCCATCCTTCTACCTGTTTCCCCCCATTCTTCAGTATCCCCCCACCCCCAACTCTAACTAAACCAATCAAGTATGCCCTTGACAATGCTGGCAAATTCTAATGAATGTATAAGTTCAACCGCTTTCTCGTAAATCTCTTTCTGCCTTTCCAAATTTTAGTGTTTTATTTATTTTTTTATTTAATTATTTATTTTTTTATATATAAAAAAATAAATAAATAGGCCTTGCCACTGAAATCCTTGGAAATTAGGTGGCAGGGCCTGCCAGAGTACTTAAATAATCTACTGGGTGCCTGACCTGCCTTCTCATGGCAAACTGTGGACAACGGTGGGTCCCAGTAGGGGGCCCAATGGCTAAATGGTCAGAGAAACAACAAACCACTCTCCATACACTTTTTTAAATCTCTGGCCTCCACAGAGTTTTGTCACACAAACTGAGTACAGAATGTGGAGATGGAGGAAACCCCTGGTGCAGTCAGACAACGCTACTCCCAGAATAACAAGAGGTATAATAAGAATATTACTCAATGTTCTTTATAATTTTGTTTGCTGATCTTACCATGTTCCACATGGTTCTGGTTCCTTATCAATGCTAGAATTGGCTTTGTTGCAACGAAGCAAGCTTATACAACATTTCCAAAAAAAAAAAAAAAAAAAAAAAAGTTTCCCACTTCATCTGTCCAACAATCTCTGTAATAATTTGCCTAATTCTCCCTTAAACTTATTTAAACTACCCACAGCACCAGATGGGAGTTTGTTCCAACACTCAATTCCAGTTTTAAGTAGCATGAATAATGTAATCCATGCCATTGTATACTACATATTAATAAAATAATAATTGCAAGTTAATTTCTTGTGCTTAACACTATTATAATTCATTGTGAATTTCCAAAAGTAACTTTAAATTTCCATTACTGAACTTGGTAATAAATTATAAAATGTAATGTATGTTACAATTTTTTACTATGCTTTTCTTTCTTTCTTTTAGTATCCAACAATGTACAGTGATTCGAACAATATATTCAACTGTATTCAAAGATCACATCAAAATTAGTAAGTTTGCACTTCCTTTGTTATATAAATTTATTTGACAGTATGTTATTGAATATTTGGTTTTCTGTTTAAACATTTAATACTTAATTTAGAGAAGTCACTACCATCAATATATTCCACTGTAAACCCAAACATGAAGATTATGAAATCTTTTAGTATTCTAATGCCATATATGATTAACGCTGCTGCCAAACTGGCCATGGCCGGGGCGGGGGGGCCTCACCCAAAGAGGGCCTCATTTTCAGTGTAAATATTTTATAAAGTAGTGATAAAAATTTCTAATAATAATAATAAACCAAGAAAATGTGTAATATAAAAGCATACTTAAACTTAACTTAAGTGTTTTGAATTTTATTCTTATGCCTTTTTATTGTACAATAAATAAGTTAAAAGTTTCTATTAAAATTGTTTTTATTATTACTTTATTTTTAAAGTCAAGAACATAAAACATTTTTCACCTCTTATTTCACATTTTTATGAACGAATTATTATTCACAATATAAATATAAAAACCTATGTAGTATTTGTATATATATGTATGTGCTATATATATTTATATGTATGTGCAACATAGTGTTCGCAGGTAAATACCTATATATTTTAATATTTACTCTGATGTATACCCATTGGGCTTTCGGTCCCAATCCCAATTTGCAGCTAATTATAATCCAAAAAATTTAAAACTAAAATAATAAATTAACAATTAAAAAAAAAAATTATTTGCCTTATTACATTAGGGCATCCATAACTAAACATAAGTACTTACTAAGCAAAACTGTTATTGAGACTACAGAAATGGGTATGCATGAGACATTCTTTTAGTATGGCTATCTGTCTACTCAAAACCCATGAGGAAGTAGCAGAGAGATGGCCATGTGAAGGAATGTTACCTTCCTAATTCTTCCTAGCTATATTCCTAATTTTTCTTGACTTAATCTTTAATAATTCCCTTTATTTCCTTTCTCCTCTAACTTTAATCCTCTAATCTTTCCAAACTTTCCATTTATATATTTCTTAACTTGAGTTCATGTTAATTGTTAACATAGAACTATAGACGAACCAGCAACTGCTAGAACAACGATGGCTAGCCAGTTGGTTAGGCCTTAATTACTGGTAATGCCTCCCGCCCAAAACAATAAAAATTTTCGCTACCACTCACAAAACAAAATCATTTGGGACTTTGACCTAATATATCAGTGTGCATATAATGTTTTTAATTTCATCTTACAGTAGCATTAATGCCGCATAACTGCAGCATTGTCACAACTGAAAATTTAATAAAAATAGTGCATAGGCTTAAAAGTAGTGTTCAAGAATATATATGTATTTTTTTTTTTTTTTTTATAACAAAGCAGCGGTTTAAAATATTATTAATAATGGTTTATGGACTTGGGATTCTGCTATATGCAGAAAGTACCCAGCGACATAATGGCTACATAAGTTTGTAGTAGAGAAAGGAAACGCGCTAATGTTGCAGTACTCGTAATTATGGAGAACAAAGGGCTAACAGAACAGAAATCGCCATCACCGTGAACAAAGAAGGGAGCTAAGTTAAAAAGAAGTAATAAAAATTATTTAATGCTGTTCATCCTGTGACCTCAGCGCTTTCATCTGGGACCAGCCGCCGAAATCAAAGGAGGAAATGGCAATAAGTAGGTAAAGCCTCTGTTTCTGAAATGAAATATACACAGCACATTGTACACATGAAAAGTAGGTAAAGTAAGTTAGGGTTAAAATTTAAATTTAAATAATAAGGTGTGTGTGTATATTTCATATATATATATACAGGGTGATTCACTACCAGTGTGACAAACTTGCAGGAGGTGTAGGGGGCACAAAGACGAATCGGAATCACATAGCATTGCGGGGTCTGAAATGCCTTTGTCATGCGGGAGGTCACGTGAACAAAGAAGCAAAGAAAAAGAACAGAAACAGCAACTCGTTAGTGTAACAGAAATCATTTTAATGACAAGTTTTACATTGGCAAAAAGCCATGCTACAGAAGGTGTTCGAAAGGAATCCCTAACGTTCTGGAAAATTCCTGGTGTCTTGAATCTCCCCGGCAGCTACAGAGATGCGAGCGACGAGGTCTTCAACTGAATCAACGGGGGTCTCGTACACCAATGTCTTCATTTGACCCCAGCAGAAGAAGTCCAGGCATGATAGGTCCGGCGATCTAGCAAGCCAATGAACCGGACCACCATGACCTATCCAGTGCTGTCCAAATGTAACGTTTAGGTGTTGGCGGACATCATTGGTGTAATGTGGGGGAGCCCCATCATGCTGGAACCACATTGAGTGGCGCAACGACTGAGGAACATGTGCTTCTTCAATAAGTTCGGGCAGGACTTGCTGTAGAAAGGTCAAGTATGCTCTACCATCCAGACGAGGGGGCAGATGGTACAGTTCAATGAAGTGGTCTCCAACAATGTCGGCCCAAACATTGACAGAGAAACGGCATTGAGTTGCACGTGTTCGCGTACCATGGGGGTTCTCCAAAGCCCACAAATGGGCATTATGTTGATTGAAGGTTCCCTCTCTTGTGAAACTTGCCTCATCCGTGAACAATACGGACGCAGCAAATGCGCTGTCTGCCACACTCTGTTGAAGAAACCAAGTAGCAAAAGTCCTCCGGAGTGGATAATCTGCAGGCTCCAATGTTTGGACGCGTTGCAGATGGTATGAACTCATTTGGTTTGTTGACAGTATCCTCCATACAGTAGATTGGGAAATACCCAATCGTTGGCCTATCGCTCGAGTACTTGTACTCAGATTGCTTTCGCAAGACGTAGGACATTCTCCTCATTGTCTGGCATCCTTGTCGTTCGCTCTCGATTCATGGTACCTCTTGTGAAACAACCAGTCTCACATAACCTTCTGTGCACATGTGCGAAAATCGTATGATGAGGAGCACGCCTATGCGGGAAGTGTTCCTGGTACAAGCGCAGAGCAGCGCACCTGTTACAGTCCGCAGCTCCATACGCAAGGTGCCTGTTGGCCAGTTCAATGTTTGAATACTCGTCCATCCTACTGCCTCGGGAACCGGTTCGCAAATGCTGACTTCCAGCGGGATCACTGTTCACGCGACCTCCCATTCAACGTCCTCTACCACATGACGAAGGCATTTTGGACCCTGCAATGCTATGTGATTCCGATTCGTCTTTGTGCCACCTACACCTCCTGCACGTTTGTCGCAGTGGTAGTGAATCACCCTGTATATATATATATATATATATATATATATATATATAAAAAAGAGATCTCAAATTTAAATATGGCTGGGGGCCTATTTCATCCTTAATCTGGCCTTGGAGAAGGCAGAACATATTTGTTGCTGTTGGACTTGAATTTCTGTAGATTGTAATTTTTAGGAAATACAGATGAAGGAATATTGTCCCAAAGAACAGAAATTTGAAGGATAAATGAGGAAAAGTTAGTTTGACAAGTTGAGATGTATGGACTTCAACTTGTCAACATCCATTTACAGTTGACCTGTGAAAGGATGTTTGACAAGGTGAGTTATGTATTTGGACTGCTTTCTAATAAAGGCGGAATTTGAGATGCTAATTCAAAAGAATAGTACTCGTGTAAATATCTATATAAAAGGTATGATAAGAAACTGAGTGCAGTGAGTTTGAAATGTGAAATCGTTGATTAACCTGATGTCTCCCTCTTTGAGATAGTCTGGGAGCTTAAGAAAAGTTTTCGGACAACACCACAAATGTGAGAATAGTATACCAGGCAAATTTTTGGTTTATACAGAGTCAATAGCTGTTTAGAAGAAAAGTAATATGAAGGAGAAGGAGAGTAGTTTTTTGGATGCACAGAAAAATTGAGATATTCATATGTTAAGAAAGGTTAGAAATCAAGATTATCCCTTGTAAAGATATATAGCCTTGTCTGGAAAGAAGGTGTTGTTGAAGAGGAGCATGGAAGTAGTAGACCCTTACTTTATGACAAATAAGACAGGACAGAGATGGTTTAGGAGAGTGGAAGTTAACTGTTTTTTTTTCTCACCACTAGAAAGTTACCTGGAGATCAACATTAAGGAACTGGTGGTGGATATTCAAGAAGTTGTGTAAGGCTCAAGGGGAAAGAATTTTTTTTAAACTGGTCTGTACTTGTTAACAGGAGAGACTGCTTCTACAGGGATGGGATACACTTAAATAGAAAGGGTGCAAGAATGTTTGCTGGTGCTATCGGGGCAGTGTTAGGTGAGTCGGAAAACTGCTAGATTGGGAGGATACAAGGACTAATAGATTAACAGTAGCCACTGGCAGAGGTGAAAGTGATTCTTGCACTGCTTCTATTGGAATGAGCAGCAGCCTGGAAAATAAGATGCAGGATATTTCAGAGACTGCTGGGAATCATTGGGGTACAAGTAAACACATGGGTTGTGTTAGGGTAGCTAAGAAAAAGAACAGGTGCATGTATACTTGCGTGTACACCAATGCTAGGAGTTTAGTAAATAAATTTGATGAATTTGAGGTATTGCTCAAAACATCAAAGGCAGATGTTGTTGGGATTTCAGAGACGTGGTGTCACACAGATATAAGGAATGCAGAACTGGAATTTGGGGTGTACAATGTCCACAGAAAGGATAGACAGGATAGGAAGGGAGGAGGGGTTATGCTATTAGTTAAGAAATACATAAAATCCAAGGAAGTGAAGCCAGTCGACATCACTGGACAGGGCAGTGTCGAGTCAGTTTGGTGTGACATAAGCATTGGGAAAGATCGAAATTGAGAGTAGGAGTGTGTTATAGGCCTAATGACTCTGATGAGTATAATAAGGAACTATACAGGGAAATAGAGTGGGCCAGTAAATCAGAGTCTTATAATGGGGGATTTTAATTTCCCAGATATTGACTGGAATTTGTGGGTTGGTCACTCACACACTAGCAAGGATTTTGTGGATTTATTAGATGATTGTTTTCTACATCAGCATTTTTGGGAGGCAACTAGAGGGAGTAATACTCTTGATCTGATTATCAGTAGTGATACTTCATGCATTAAGAATCTGCAGATAAAGGAACCACTAGGTGGCAGTGATCACCTGTTGAAGTGGGATTTACTCAATGAGATAACTACCATCAGGGGTAAAGGGAAGTGTTTTTGCTTTCGTAAAGGCGACTCCTGTGGTCTGAGACAGTATTTAAATTCTACAGTGGGACCAATTGATGATGTTTCTAATAGCAAATTCCAAATGAGAAGCATTCAAAAAAATTAATCTTGGAAGCTACTAGGCTTTACATACCAACTAAGAAATATTGTTCAATATTTAGGCCTAAATGGATGCCAGATGAACTAACAAGACATATGGCAGAGAAGAAAAATGCATGGGATACATATAAATTAATGTGTGACATGGAAGCTTATGATAGATATAAGCTGCTCTGTAACCAAGTCACAAAGGAGATTAGGCAAGCAAAGGCAGATTTGAGAAATCCTTGGCAAAGAAAAACAACAGTTTTTATGTATATAAACTCTAGAAGGAAAGGGATGAATCAGATTGGTCCCCTGGATATCGATGGTTCAACTGTTGATGATCCTGCTCAGGTTACTAACAAACTAAATGAGTACATAATAAAACACGCGTGCGTGCTCTGGATTCATAATTTATTTATTTTTGTTACACAGAGCATTAAAACTATGATAAATGAATTAGCTTTCGGCTGGGTGGCAGCCTTCATCAGATTAAAATACTTTGAATGGCAGTTAGAATAGAGATGCACTGCCAGGATGGTGCGTGAGACACGTGGTTAATTGTTTGTTGATATTTGTGGCTGTGACGTATGGTGGTGACGTGGCCAGCGTTTGTCCATGGACAGAATTACTGTTTCTGTGATGGGGTTAAGTTGACAACCACTGTTCCTGTTCAACGAGGTATCCGAGCATTTTATACTTAACGATTCCAACCAGGTGCGCCTTAGGTAATGGTGGGACTTGTCTACAACCACGACATCGCGGTGTGGGTCAATGTCGTGGTGGGTTGTCCAGACATGCTCGGCAATAGCTGAGTGTTCTACATCCGCCAAACGGATCGCCCTTTTATGTTCTGAGAGGCGTTTCTCGAGACGATGACCAGTCTCTCCAAAGTAGCAGCTCGTGCAGTCACGGCAAGAGATGCGATAGACCACACCACTCTGTAGAAGGGTGGGGACAGGTGTTTTTATGTTGGAAAGGAGAGAACGCAGTTTCTTGCCTGGGAGTTGGATGCACTTTACCCCATGCGATCTTAGGATTCTACCGATCTGCTGTGACAGGTTGGGGTAGTATGGGATGAATGCCCTCGTGGAAGACTCGTCACTGTTGGCGTTGCTGTTGGTCGTCACGTTGTCGTGAATGTAGGGGTTTGTAGACGGTAGTGTCTCGTAAGAGCAGTAAGGCTTTCGCCATGTAATCAGTGTGGTTCATTACAACTGTACGACGGCCTTTGTCCGCCGGTAGAATGACGATGGACGAATCCCGTTTCAGTGCCTTGAGGGTAGAAATCTGTATACGGCTGAGGTTTGAAGAGATGGGGCGAGCATGGTGTAGAACTGCTGCCCCAAAGCACCCACCAATCACCGACATCGCCTTGGGTGTGGAAGCAAGCTTATCACGCCTCCCAGAAGATGTAGCCAACGCAATCCGCTTAAAGACTGCAGCAGTTCTACACCATGCTCGCCCCGTCTCTTCAAACCTCAGCCGTATACAGATTTCTACCCTCAAGGCACTGAAACGGGATTCGTCCATCGTCATTCTACCGGCGGACAAAGGCCGTCGTACAGTTGTAATGAACCACACTGATTACATGGCGAAAGCCTTACTGCTCTTACGAGACACTACCGTCTACAAACCCCTAACCATCGACCCCAACAAGGCTTTGGAACGATGGGAGTCAGAGGTGAATATCCTCACCAACACTTGGCTGAAGCAAGGGAAAATCACACAGTCAACCCGTAATCACCTCCGTGCCTCCGGGTGTCAGATCCCACGGTTTTACGGCCTGCCGAAAGTGCACAAAGAAGGCACGCCACTAAGACCTATTGTATCCTGCTGTGGATCACCGACTTACGAGCTGTCTAAATTTGTCTCGAGACTTCTTTCTCCTCTAGTTGGCAAGACCACCTACACCGTCTCCAACAGTGTTGAGTTCATAGAAAGGATCCGCACTATATCCATCTCGCAAGATCAAGTCATGGCATCGTTCGATGTCGTATCACTGTTTACCTCCATCCCTGTGGAACTTGCCATCTCTTGCGCAAAACAACTCTTGGACAATGATGGAACCCTCAGCGACAGAACTAAGCTGACGCCTGATGACATTTCCGCCGCCCTCAGACTGTGCTTAACAGGGGGTGCAATCATGTTTAATGGTTCAATCTACCAGCAGATACATGGCACAGCCATGGGTTCCCCTGTCAGCTCGGTCACAGCAAACATCGTGATGGAGGAGTTAGAGGGACGTGCGTTTACACACGCACCGGATCACATCGCCTTTTGGTGTCGCTACGTAGACGATGTGTTCGTAGTGATCCCTAGAGACTCAAGTCAGCGACTCCTAACCCACCTCAACTCACTGTTGCCCTTCATAAAATTCACGGTTGAGCTGGAGTCGAACAACTCTATACCATACTTAGATACACTTGTCCGGCGCGAAGACACATGCTTAAAGACGACAGTTTATCGTAAGCCTATGTGTGCTGGCCAATTTACCAACTTCCAGTCAGCACACACACGGGGCCACCTCCTCTCAACCGCCCGAACCTTGCTAACTCGCGCCTGGACACACTCCAGCTCTGCAGATGAAAGGCGCAAAGAGATCACCAGAGTCAAAGTAGACCTTACGAGGTGTGGCTACCCCATCGATGTCCTTAACAGATGTGATCTACAAGCACGCGACAACGTGACGACCAACAGCAACGCCAACAGTGACGAGTCTTCCACGAGGGCATTCATCCCATACTACCCCAACCTGTCACAGCAGATCGGTAGAATCCTAAGATCGCATGGGGTAAAGTGCATCCAACTCCCAGGCAAGAAACTGCGTTCTCTCCTTTCCAACATAAAAACACCTGTCCCCACCCTTCTACAGAGTGGTGTGGTCTATCGCATCTCTTGCCGTGACTGCACGAGCTGCTACTTTGGAGAGACTGGTCGTCGTCTCGAGAAACGCCTCTCAGAACATAAAAGGGCGATCCGTTTGGCGGATGTAGAACACTCAGCTATTGCCGAGCATGTCTGGACAACCCACCACGACATCGACCCACACCGCGATGTCGTGGTTGTAGACAAGTCCCACCATTACCTAAGGCGCACCTGGTTGGAATCGTTAAGTATAAAATGCTCGGATACCTCGTTGAACAGGAACAGTGGTTGTCAACTTAACCCCATCACAGAAACAGTAATTCTGTCCATGGACAAACGCTGGCCACAAACATCAACAAACAATTAACCACGTGTCTCACGCACCATCCTGGCAGTGCATCTCTATTCTAACTGCCATTCAAAGTATTTTAATCTGATGAAGGCTGCCACCCAGCCGAAAGCTAATTCATTTATCATAGTTTTAATGCTCTGTGTAACAAAAATAAATAAACTAAATGAGTATTTTGCTTCTACATTCACCCATGAGGAGTTATTCAAGGATGGGAATGCCAGAGGTGAGTTAAACTCTGGCAGTGAGCTAGATGATTTTGTAATAACTGAGAGGAAAGTGGAGGATAAATTGTTGAAGATAAACATAAAAAAGGCACCCGGGGTGGATGGGATCTCTCTAGTTATATTAAAGGAGGCAGCAAAGGAAGTAAGCAAACCCTTAAGGTTTGCTTACTTCCTTTGCTGCCTCCGGGGAGATACCCATGGACTGGAGTCAGGGGAGATACCCATGGACTGGAGATGTGCAAATGTGACCCCAATTCACAAAGGAGGATCAGAGGGCAACACAAGTAATTATAGACGTGTTAGTTTAACTTCTCTTCCAGGAAAATTAATGGAGGCATTGGTTAAAGAAGCACTGCAGAATCATCTAGACAAGACTTCAGTTATAGCTTGGACAGAGCGTGGTTTTGTTAAGGGAAAGTCTTGCCTGACCAATTTGATTGGATACTATGATCCAGTCACAAAAGAACTGGATGCAGGGAATAACTTTGATATCGTATATTTGAATCTTAGGAAAGCTTTTGATACTGCTGCACATGGAAGACTGCTGAACAAATTGGAGCAGTGTGGCATTGGAGGCAAATTGCTGCTATGGATAAAGGGATGGTTGAGTGGGAGAAGACAGTGTTAATCAATGGACACTGCTCATCATGGACTAATGTTGTTAGTGGAGTCCCTCAGGGTTCAGTGTTGGGTCCATTGTTGTTTTCTGTATTTATAAATGATATTGATGATGGTATATTAAGCTTAATATCCAAGTTTGCAGATGATACAAAGGTTGGCAGGGTTGTTAAGGACGCTAATGACAGTATGCTGCTGCAACAGGATCTAGAAAAGTTGAGCAGATGGGCTGAGAGGTGGCAAATGAAGTTTAACATTGACAAATGTAAAGTACATGTGGGAAGCAGTAACCCCACAGTGACGTATCAACTCTGTGATACTACACTGACAGTGGTAGAGAATTAAAAGGACCTGGGGGTAATTGTGCAGGCAGATATGAAGTTCTCTGAGCAGTGCAGAAGGGCTGCAAGAGTAGCTCATGGAGTATTGTCAATGATATACAGGAATTTTTCCAGCAGGGATAAGGAGGTGATTATTCCATTGTATAAGGCGATGGTCAGGCCACACCTTGACTACTGTATACAGGTCTGGAGGCCTCATTTTAAGAAGGGTGTAGAGCTGTTGGAACGACTACAGAGAAGGGCAATAAGATTAGTGAATGGAACAAAGGGTTGCTCTTACGAAGAAAGGCTTAAATTTTGCAAATTACAGTGTCTGGAGACTAGGTACCTGCGAGATGATCTGATTGAGTTGTGTAAAGCCTTGAATGGTTTGAGCATGCTCAATGTTGATGGGATTCTTCTTCTTGCTCAGAATGATCACCTGAGAGGGCATAAATTCAGATTGAGGAAAGATAGATGTGTGGAATTGTGCCTTTAGCCAGTGGGTAGTTGGTTGGTGGAACAGACTTCCATGCTTTGTTGTGGAAGTTGATAGCCTAAATAAATTTAAGGCTGAGTTGGACAGGTATTTGGAATGAATGGAGGGGTGAAATGGGAGCGGGGTTTTTTTTTGTTTTTTTTGGCAGATGCTGCATAAGCTTGCTTTCTTGCATCATATGCCTCTGCTAATGCTAAAGTTGTAGCTGTTTGTGAAAAACAGGGTTTGCTGAACAGGAAGATTGAATTTAGTGTACGGTCATCAGCAGAACTATTGACAGGATTTCAAGTTAATTTAAGAAGATTCATATACAGAAGGGAGAGTGGGCGAAAGATCCTTGGGAAACTCCAACATTAATTGAAAAGTTATAATACAGGGGCATCTATGCCACTCATCATATCTGCATCCACATCACTCAGAGTTGATGATTAGAGAGGAACCTGCTGATTTAACCTATTTTTGTTTCATTGTTGAGGTTTTCTTTTTGGCCTTTATAATCCAATGATCACTCTTTTCCATGGTGTCCTATTCACTTAAAAAACAAGGGAATTTTGTGTAACTCAGCTGCTGTTGTCCAAGAAATATATGGTTAGCACTTTCAGATCGTCACTAACTCTATCAACTCATGATCGTGATAATTTACATTTTATGAAAATTAATAATTAAAATTAATACCACTGAAATTAATAATATAGTTTATTAAGCTTATAAGCCAAACCACTATACATTTAAAGATGTTTGAGGCATCTTACCGATACCCATCACCAGACCATGCTGTTAAGCATAGAAAAATAGAAAGAGTTACAATTTGGGAACATTTGTAATTAATTATGTAAAGGTAAACTGCAGCCATTATCAATCCACTGCAGGATGGAAGCCTCCTCAGCAATTCATGTTAAGGAAAATGGACCTTAATATGCCACGCTGGTCCCCTGTGGGTTGGTAGATCAACCATATTTAGCAGCCAGGAGCTTGAACCCTGGTCTACTCAAAGAGTGTGTGCTACTGCACTCCTGCTACTGATCACTCAGCTTCGGTGGCCTTGTAATTAATTATATTTCGATAAATATTAATTGTGAATTTTAAGTTTAAATGATTTTAGGTTAGATTTCCATTTGGGTTACACTAGAAAACAGAGTTTAAGAATAAGTAAATACATACAGATAAACATACATAAAAATTCATTACTTGCTGTGAGACTCCTGCTTGCTGATTCTTCCAAAACCTGATGTACATACTGGCAAGAGGTGCTGTTAACAGTTAATTTATAGGTGAGGGGTTAAATCTATTTATATATTCTTAATCTCTGTTTTTTAGTGTAACCCGAATGGAAATTTAACTTAAAATCCTTTAGACTTAAAATTCACAATTAATATTTATTGGAATATAATTAATACAAATGTTCCAAAATTGTAACCGTTTCTATTTTTTCTACCCCTAACAGCATGGTCTGATGATAGGTATTGGTAAGATGCCTGAAACATCACCTTAAATGTATAATGGTTTGGATATACAGGTCGATCGTCACTAATCCGGCAGCGTTGGGACCTGTGGGGTGCCGGATTAGTGAGTTTGCCTGATCACCAGTGGTTATTTTAGCACATACAGCTTATCCAACAGGTAACCACCTCATCCTACCTTTAACACGTTGACTGCCAAGTTAGTTTAAGAAAAAAATTCCCCAGGGGCAAAAAAATATTTAGCAAATAATTTGATTAGTAATTCTAAAATAAATATTGTAATGTCAGTGTTGTTGTTTTTCGCTTAAAATATCAAAAAAAAAAGTCTTTTTTATGTCATATATGTGGCCGACGTGGCCCAGTAGGTTATTTTTTTGTTGTGAAGCTGTGTCGACCACACACATGTGACACTATTACGGCATACATGTGGAGGTCATTTGTGATTAGTTTATTGCGAGCGCTGCAATAAAACTAATTGTGATAAAATAAACTCTTAAACGTCGCAATAAGTTTGTCAGTATTGTTAGAGATTTTGTGAAAACAAGTTCGTTAGCGCGCTGTATTGTTTTACCGCAAGTTTGTATAAGTATGTTGTAAAAAAAAAAAAAAAAAAAAATATTCTAAAAAGGAATGGCTAAAAGAAAATTACTAAAATAAGAGGAACTGAGAGAAATTGCTGGAATTTGCAATTAAGCAGAGGTCAGTGCTACTACGATTAATGAGGTGAGTGCTGAAAATTAAGCTAAACTATACATACGATCTAGTTATTACATTACAGCACATAAGGACTCCTTAAAAAATCAAGAGTCAATTAAGCAGAGTTAAACTGCTCACAGACACGCTGCTGTTGAGTTTATTCATAAGTTTCACTTTATCTGTTATGGACAAATACCATGAGAGGCACTTCTTTATGCATCGGAACCATGGCTGGGGCTAAATGTGAGCAGGTTATAATATTAAATGCAGAAAAACAAGTGGGAATGGCTTGCCAGTGTTTGAATCCGCGCCAACAGCTGTTGCTGCAACCATTGCCACCAAAACAGTAACAGCAGGTTGGTGCGCCGACCCGGGAAATTAGAAATTATGTTCATGGAAATTATGTCCAAATTAGCTGTGGAACCGGATTAGTGATGGGTGACCTGCAGTGGTTTGGGCTAATATAGCTTAATAAACTATATTATTAATTTCATGTGGTATTAATTATAGTAATTAATTTTCATAGAAAACAAGCACATAACCTTCTTTCCTAACTATATTAAATTCACTTTTTCTAACAAGAATTTAAGATTTCTTCTGTAAAGCAAGTTTTTTCATGAAATTTTGAAAATTTGTAAGAATTAAATTTTGTATATAAATGCTTTTCAAATATTAAATATTAATTTGTTATTATTTTGACTTGGTTGCCAAGCATTATAATGAAATTATTGTCAAAAATCAAATCACAATTTTTTAAAAAAGGTTATTAAAAATCACTGAAAAATTCAATGAAAAACTTATCATTATTTTTTATTTGATGTAATATTGTCTTCTACATCTATTTATGCATCATTTGATAAAATTTGTATTTAAATTCCAGAGAATGTGAGCTTTTATAAACCAGAAAGGATAACAATAGTTGAAAGGCATAATCTCCTCCTCCTTCAATTTTAAAAGCTATTTTTGTACTGCCATCTATTATAAACTGTCTACAGTTACTTAACAGAAGATGGCAGCATTTATTAAAAGATATGTAACCAGTTGGAAACGTTATTTGAAGTGTATTTAAAATGACCTTGGAAAAACTTATCTACACGTGCAGATAAGTTTTTCTACCCTGGCAGATCATACATTGCATAACTGGTTTAATAAATGCACCCAGTGCATTTATTAAACCAGTTATTAACCAAGGCCACCGTAGCCTAGTAGTGGTCAGGTGTGTGGGTGCATAAGTACACGTGCCTTGAGTGACCGGGGTTCAAGCCCGTAATTACTGAATATGGTGCTGTTTCTTGTATTCTATCTATCTTGTGAACTCCTCTGACCATTTGATCGTCCCAGAGTATAAACAGAAAATTTTATTTATTTTATTTTATTACACCATTTATGTCAGTACAAAATACAAGAGATCCCTCCTTGGAGTAGAAGGAACCAAATTCTGTTTCTTTGTACCTATACCAAGCAGATAAATTACCAGGAGCTCATGAGCTGCTTACTGAATTAGAAGATACCTTGTATGCATACATGTGTGTGTCTGTGTCTACAAAGAATTATATAATTAAAATTTTTTATCCTTTCGTAAATTCAGTATAACATTAATTTTTTTTTTTTTTTTTTAATTTCTTTTTGGTTTAGTTTAGAGTATTATCCAATGTTCCTGACTTACCTGATGCTGGGTGGCATAGCCTATCCTGTAAGTGGTTTCCATGAAAATGTTTTAATTCCTTTATTAATATCATAGTTATTCCAGTTTTGACAAGTATAAGAAAATTTTGATAATTGTTTAAACCTAATGTTTCACTAAATTTAAGTTTTCTTTCTTTCATTCCTTTCTAACTCACTCACTCTAAACCTGTGCCTTCATTAAAGAATATTTGTTCATAGCGAAGTAGTGTAATAAAAAAACACAAGAATAAAACTTTAGTTTCCGTAGTGCAGACACTGGTTCACTTTTAGCATGGAAATAAGGCAAAATTTTTTATTCTTATTCAGTCTTTTATTAGCTTTACAACTGAGGTGTGTTTTTTTTTTTTTTTTTTTTTGATACCTTTTGTAAGATGTCTGAAGAACCACAGTTCTTATGATACGTAATATTGGTTAATGTATGTTAGCCACTAGACAGCTCAATGTATGGTCTATGAAAGAACCTGCCCATCATTTAAAGATTTGGTAACAGCTTCCAAAGGAGTTGTAGGATTTTGAACTCTGTATTACTTTAGAAGCATGTGGTTGCCTTTCAAAGCGAACTTAGATTTTTTCCTCCATGTGTAACCATGATCTCATTTTTCACAAATAAGGGCTCCTTTTGGGCATAACATGCACATAGCAAGTATTCACTTTTAAAGTTGTGTTGTGTTATTTATACTGAATACAAATAACACAACATTAAAAAAAAAAAAAAAAAAAAAAAAAAACATACTTTACCCATCCATACCCCCAACTGGTTTGTATTTTAGCAGAGTATATTATTTCCCTAACTGCATTTAACTTATTAAGGTTCACTTATTTTCATTCATATAATAATACTGGAATTAATAAATAATTAAATCTGTAAATAGTTAAAAATATACAGTCGAAGCTCTTTATAGTGATCCTCTTTTTAACATCCCGACATGTTATGACGTCCTATGTGGTTGGTCCCAGCCAATTTCTCATTAATATGATACTATTTTACATTCAGTATAATAACATTGGAAATAAAAGGATTCCTCTATAACAACCATAAATTTCTACCTCTTAATCTGAATTTTTACTTTTTCATTACCATATTTGCTTTTTAAGGCAGAACGCTTCAAATATATTGAAGTAATTGCCGAGCTTGCGACCTGACTGTGAGAAATCATTTGTTAAGATTTCCCACGTTCTTTTCTTGCAGTACAAAGGGTACTAGGAAAGTTTTGCAATACAGCTTTGTTTATTTAATTTTTTCAAAGTAATTTCCTCTACATTCAATACACCTCTCCATCCTCCGAAACCAATCTTTAAACCAGTTCTGCCAAGTTTCACTAGGGAGTAAAGCACACTTATTGTCCCAAGCCCGTAGAAGGTCCTCATCACTGGAAAACCGCCTCCCTTTTAGCTTCATTTTCACATGCGGGAACAGTGCAAAGTCGCAGGGAGCAAGGTCTGGACTGTAGGGAGGGTGCTCGAGAAGTTTCAGTCCTGTCGTGGTCAAATATTCGGTGCAGGCTTTGGCGTGGTGAGCTGCAGCATTATCATGATGGAGGTACCAGGTGTCCATTCTTGACTTTGGCCGCAGGTTCTTCATAGATCCAATGACTTTAGGCAGGCATTGTTCAGCATACCACTTAGCTGTGACTGTCTTCTGCGTGTCCAAAACGACACGTTCCACAATTCCACTCGATTTGAAAAATACAGCTATCATTTTCTTCTTTACAGATCGGGATTTTCTGACAATTACGGGTGTGTCGTCATCATCAAAGACCCAAACTTTGTTTTGAGCCTTGGTCGGCAGATCGTAATAGTACAGCCAAGTCTCGTCACCTGTCACGATGTTGTTCACATACCGAGATTATCCCTTATCAAACTTTTTTTAACATCTCCCACGTCGTGTCATCTGCTCTTCAGTCAGTTGATGCGGCACCCAGAGAGAACAAAGTTTCTTCACGTGCAAATGATCTTGCAGAATCGAACGAATTGCTGGTGCATTTAGGCCCAAAGTATCCTCTATCTGTTGGTAGGTCACTCGCCTGTTTTCGTCAAGCATTTTCCTCACAGCAGTAACGTTTTCCTCCGTAACTGACGTTCGTGGCCTTCCGGCCTCTCAGAATCCTCAGAGTGAAATTTCCCCTTTGGAATTCTCTATACCACCTGAATAGCGTTGTACGATGTGGACAATCATCATCTAGTGCAAGAGTCATTTCTTCTAAGCACTGGTCTATGGTTAAACCACGCACGAAATTATACCGCAAAACTGTCCTTATCTCATTTCGTGACCACGATGCCGTCGCAAGCACTTTACACTCTCACTACTAATGAATAACTGAGCCCATCGACTTGGCGCGGCGGCTACTATGCACGTATGAACATGTCTCAACATGCAGCATAAGCGGCTTCCTGTGATTCATTGTTGCGTCATATTGCAAAACTTTCCTAGGACCCTTTGTACATTAATGAAATGAATGTAGGCTAGAAGTTAATTTCATTAGTTAGAGTGTATGTTTATTGGTATGGCTCCAAGAAAGCAGATAGCTTTGCCAATCACAGATAAAATTAGGATTTTGCTAGCTGTAGATAATGGTGTGCATTCTAAACTGACATCACCAAGCAGTTCAGCATTCCTAAGAGTACTCTATTCACTATTTGGAAGATCAGAAAAAGATTGAAATTTTAGAGAATCTGCTGCACCCAGTAGGATTTGAGCATGAAAGGCAAAGTATCTGGATCTTGAAAAGGTACTTTTGGAATGGCTAATGTTGATGCATGCAAAAAAAGTTCCTGTAGATGGTAATCTTTTAAAAGCTAAGGCTGAATCAATGTTCCCATAGATGGTACTCTTAAAAGCTAAGGCTGAATCAGTGTTCCCATAGATGGTACTCTTTTAAAAACTAAACCTGAATCGTTTGCGCATCAAATGGATATTGTAGAATTTAAAAGTTCAGATGGATGGTTCCAGAAATTTAAGACTCATCATGGCCTGTCTTTCAAAAAAAGTGTGTGACAAAAGTGCAGCCATGGACATTGACACTACAAAGGAATGGAAGGAAAATTATGTAAAAAATGTTTTGCCGACGGGACCACAATGACATCTTCAATGCCGATGAAACTGGATTTTTTTAAAAATTTATACCTGATAAAACACTTACATTTAAAGGCGAGAAATGTAGTGGTGGAAAAAAGACCAAACAACAGATTAACATTCTTCTAGCAGCAAACATGTCTGGCTCAGAGAAGCATTTGGAAATGCCCAGAAGCCTTGATGCTTTAAAGGTTTGAAGACATTACTGACTATGTTTCAAGCAAATGAAAAGGCATGGATGACATCAGAAATCTATGAAGAATAGATCAGAGATTTCAATCGTAGGATGAGTGAGAAGAATAGAAAAATTTTGCTGTTTATGGATAACTGCACCCCTCATTATCAAGTAAACAATCTATGTGCAATCACTGTCGAGTTCCTACCAAGTATGATGTCAGTTCTTCAGCCACGTGATCAAGGTGTAATCCAGTGTTTTAAGAAAAACTACTGAAGAATGCTATTAAACAAAATTGTGCTATGTCTTGAAAGCAAAATTCAATGCAAAATTGACATCCTGCAGACAATGTGTTTCAGCATGGGATGAAGTTGATGAAAAAGTGATCAACTGCTTTGACATGTTGGATTTACTTGAATAGTGCAATGTGTAAAGTTTCACATGCTTCTTCTATTAATTGCGAAGAACAGTCCAATAATAGGGAGCATGTATTTGAGCATGTGCATTTGAAGTCATCACCTAAACTTGCAGGAAAACTTAAGCTTCAAAGATTTTGCAGAAATGGATGTGGACATTGAATGTTTCAGGATATGCACGAATGAAGAGGAACTCATTGGAGATGTAATGGAATCTTCTGAAATTTGTAGTGACGAAGATAAGGAACCTACCGTGGTAAGTGTTTCCATACTTGGATCACCTGACACATGTATTAGATCACTTTTTATGCTGTAAAGAAAGCATAACAGTATTATTAATTTTTGGAAGAGAAAGCTGGTTTTTTTTTTTTTTTTTTTTTAATGATGGCTGCAGAGCCATGAGTATGCAAGGTATCCTCGTAAAACATTTTTTACAATTAATTTTTTTTGATTATGTAATACGTACAGTGAATGTATAAATTTAATCCTGTTTCTACTGATGTAGTTTTTTATTTGAAATTTTTAGAGAGTATCAGCAATTGGCGGAGTGGTATATTTGCTGGGAAGGATTGTTTATGCTATTGGATATTCAACTGGAGGTAAGAGTCATTTGTTGTTTTAAATTCAAGTAGTTCTCGACTTTACAAGTTATTTTGTTCCTAGCACTTGCTTGTAAATCAGGAATTTATTTCCCATAGACATAATGTTAAAAACAGGAGTTACATTCTCAACAATGCAGTTTAACCATAGTAATGTTAAATAAAGGTCAACAAAACAATAGTTTATGCTTAAAAAAATTTATTCATCCAAAGAAATGAAAACAGCCTTTAAAATCAAGCAAATTATAATAAGAAATTACTTATGTCATACAAATATTAAAGAATGTTTATTCTTCGTCATCATCGACTGACGATGAAAAATAATGAAGTCATGTTTGCTTATGATCTCATATTTTGTTTCCAGTGTTATTCCTCTTCGTAGTTTCTTTTTATTAACATCACTCTCCATAGTTTTGCTTCATTTTGACATACTGTACAGTATTAATTTTAAAATAAGGAAAAATTTGAAATAAGACAAGACAGCAAAAATGAAAATCAACAGAACCACTTGTTGTAAAGTCAGTTTGGTAATTGCTTTATGTTGTGTGAGTCAGTGAGATGCTCTCAACTGAGACATCCCCACTGACTTTTCTGGGGGTTGCCTTCCCTATCACCCCCATACTTCTGTCTGCTCCCCCCCTTTTTCAGGCGAGAGTTTTTAAGAAATGGAATAGAGTGGGAAGGTGTTTATTAAAAAAAAAAAAAAAAATATATATATATATATATTTTTTTTTTTTTGAAATATTATTTATTAATACCGAAAAAACGTAACAAACATCCAATTAGATACAAATTAATGTGACTTTTGCTGATGAACTTCTTGAGCGAGTCTCTCAACATCGTGCGAGTATTATAGTTCATGTACAAAATTATTTGCTCTCAGAAATACGTCAAACCAAAAACTGAGAGAAGTCCAAACACAAATATTTTCAAATTTATATATTGGTCCAGTAAGCTACTCCACGCATCGAACACAATTTGGTCTGCATTTTAAACTCATCTATCGCTGTCCATTTGTGTAGAATTGCAAGGGCAGCCGTTTGCCTCTCCAAATCCTCAGTTTCAGTTTTAAGGCATTTTAGTCTTGCACTCCACATGTCCTTGATTTTTAAGTCCTCTTAACTCCATTTCAAATTGTGCTTCATGTGAGCTGTAAAGTTAAAGAACTGCAGTTACATGTTAAAGAGCTGCATGCCGCTCGCGAGCCGCAGGTTGCTGACTCCTGTCCTACGACGACTTCTTTTCTTCCTTTTTGTGTGTCGGTTGCTAAATGTTGTTTCCGAAGCAGCCACGAATCGACATATTTTGCAGGATCGAAGCGGGTCAGCCGTGGGCCTACAATTTTAAGAAACAGTAGTGGAGAAACTGTTTTTGTCATCAACGAAGTGCTGGTTGGGCTGGCGATCGGATTCATTTGTGAAAATCGTCGTTCACATTCACTAGAAGAAATTGGTATCGTACGCAGAGAGTTCATCAAATGCTTCAATTCTTCTGAAACCTTCTTATGAATTAAGTATCCCTAAAATCCACGAATTGCATCTCTTTCATTTAACTGTAACATAATTGACAATTTTCTAACTTCACTTTCACCAAATGCCAACAATTCATGTTTAGAAGAATTAATACCTTCGTAGTCTTCACTTTCCTTCTCTCGTTATCGGTATTGTCACTAGTTCTTAAATTTGAATTTTTTCTTTTTTTTTTTTCTTTTTTTTTTTTTGAAACTGTCCAAAATGTCGGTGTCATTCAGATATTCGGGTACTGTGATCGTGTAAACAGAGATAAGGAAAATTTACGGAAAAATGTGGATAACGCACTTTTGCAAACAACAGATGATTATTTATCGGGGTAAAAGAAAATCACTTTTCTAATTCTCAAACGGGGGCGCTTACAGTTGATTCACAAAGGTGTCCAACCGAGGAAAGTGAACTAAAACAGCATTTTTAATTTTGTTAATTATCTAAAAAATTCGCAATAAATGTTTTGTTCAGTAAATGTAATTGTGTATTGTACTTAATAAAATTTTTGAATATTTTCAATTTTACTTTTACATGCAACAAGATATCGAAAATGTAACACACTAAAGAAATCTAACTTTGAATTTTTTTGAATATGGCCCCTGTACGTGAAAAGGTTGGACACCACTGCAGTAGAAGGTGGGCCACAGCCCATTGGGAATACATCTTTATCTGCTCACTCTTGACTAGTGTGTCTCCTCCGTATGTGGGACAGGTCAACCACCTGATAGGTTTTACTAGGTACCACTTAATTGTAGAATGTTTTAGCTCTCTTAATTCGCGCAGCAACACTAATTGCCTGAAGGCCAGACGTGCGAACAGTTCGTACCAAGTTAATTCTTTCATGATCTGTTTACTATATGAAAATTTTCTTTGCTCAACGAAAAGTATTTTAAATGTAACTTCCAAGGGGAATTCAAAATAATTCGCTATAAAAGCACTTTGTTAAACGGAGGTCCGACTGAGTAATTTAGAATTATAAAAACTGTTATACAGTTTTATATATAAAATATCTTAACAATAGACAGTAAAAAATGCAAATTTAGTTAAATAATTTTAAGCTTATTTGAATAGGGTAAACATGTGAAAAATATTTATGGAATATTATTACAAATTTCGAAGTGTATTGCATCCAAATGTCACACGTCACTGTTAATAAAGGTGCCGGTACGCCGTACCGTCCCAAAAAAAGCACTGGGTACACTAATCTCCCAATGACGACTTATAACACTGCTTCTTGTCACTTATTTCCGACTTGCAAAACATCTGTTTATAACTACTGTATTCTAGTCATTACTTGAATTTTATAATTTTTGGTTGATCTCTCCCCCCCCCCCCCCCCCCGAGTCTTGAAGTGTCCCGGTTAATCCGATTCCGGTTAAATTAATGATAAATACACACCAGAAGAGAAAAAGAAGTAAATAAATAATGTACAAAGTTCAAGAAAAAGGTTGCTAAACCTTTGTAAAAGAGAAGGCAGATATAGTATAGGAAGCTGGAAGTCTAAAGGAAATATATTCTGTTATATTTCTAGCTTAGCAGTGTTATTCAGTTAATTTCTTTCTTCTATCTCATTTTCTGGGTTTGTACATTCTGCGTATATTATACACCTACTCGTTATGGCATACAGTGTGGAAAGCGTATACTTGTGATGCAAAATGCCTGTACATGAATACAGATCTCTGTGACCTTGATCTCTTTTTTTTTTTTTTTCTATAACTTTCTTCCTCTCATAACTGTCTTTAAATTCATCATTCATACTCTCAAAACTTCAAGGCCCTTTCCTTTAGGAATGGGATTTGTGTCCCTGAACTACCTGATATCCATTTTTTCTCTATTTCTTTTACATTCCTATATTTTTTTAATTTCTCATAAGCCATTAGTTTTACTACCACATAACAAGAAACTATATTCTTCCTGTACTACCTTTTTTGTCCTTTGCAAAGTTTTAGCAACCATTTTCTTGCTACTTTATATGTTATTTGTTTACTTTTTCTTTTCTGGTTTGTGTTTATCATGAATTTAACTTCTTGCTTTCATTTTGTTATTTATTATTATTTTTTTTTTTTACCATTTGAGATCTCTTTTGTCTTAGTCTTATATTCTAGATATTTCTACTACTTGTTCTTTTAGTTTTGGTTTCAGGCAGACCTAGTTGCACTTGCCAGTTAGGTAAGTTCTATTACTATCCTGCCTGTGCATTTTCCTTTTATTTTCTGTCGAATCAAACATGAACTACATGCTTGTATTAATTGTCCTTCCCAATATTTATCTCTTTGGCCTTTATCTTTTATATTTCAAATTGTTGAAGTTAAACATAAGAGATGCACCTGGGAGGGATGGGATCTATCCAGTTATATTAAAGGAGGCAGCAAAGGAAGTAAGCAAACCCTTAGCCATAATTATGAGAGCATACTTGGACTCAGGGGAGGTCCTCATGGACTGGAGATGTTCAAATGTGACCACAGTTCACAAAGGGGGATCAAAGGCTGACACAAGTAATTATAGACCTGTTAGTTTAACTTTTGTTCCTGGGGAATTAATGGAAGCACTAGTTAAAGAAGCACTGCAGGATCATCTAGACAAGACTGCAGTTATATTTCAGACACGGCATGAGTTTAAGGTGTGAAGTCTTGTCTGACCAATTTGATTGGATACTATGTTGTAGTCACAAAGGAACTGGATGCAAAAAAATAATTTTGATGTCGTGTTCTTGGATTTTTGGAAAGCTTTTGATTGTTGCACATGGAAGACTACTGTACAAATTGGAGCAGTATGGCATTAAGGGCAAGATGCTGCTATGGATAAAGGAGTGGTTCAATAGAAGACA